>NC_086379.1:51057720-51235148 GCF_036588685.1 Mytilus trossulus | reverse complement strand
AAGTGAAAATCTGCCAGATGGGGTAGGGATGTAATGTTTCATTTTTTTTGGGTAAGAAATGAGTGCAGACTAGTATTCTTTATTGTAATATGTTCCAAAATAAGAAGTCTATGCATCATAGGTGTCATGACTGGTTTCAAGTTTGTTATGTCTTGGTTAAGGGGGATATATATTTTTACACTAAATCAATAAAGGAACTTTTTTTACCTATGCAATTTGTAAGTTTATCAATACAAAGTTGATTAAGGGCAACTATGATAAAAACAAGCATTAAATTCCACCCCTGAGAGTAAAAATTGCTGATTCAGCAAATTTTGCTTGATCTGTAGGTAATAATGTAAAAATTTACCTAGAAAGTAGAAATTCATTATTTTTATGTAACTTGCACTACATTTTTAATTATAAATGCTCGCTTTGACTTTTCGCAGTGTCTGACACATGTGCAACCACTGAAATTTGAGACGTGACATTCTTCGGTTGCATGTACATCCTATTATTTTCACCGAAATAAATAAATTGCATAATTTCTTATTTTTTTCAACACAAATACAGCTATACTAGTTTTCTTGAGGTTTAATTTGTAGTTCTGATGTAACATGACACCAGTTGGAGCTTTTGGAGAACTAGTAAGTGGTTAAGGGGTCCTTACTTATTCATTAAGCTCTCATACTGGTCTGAAATAGAGATAGAAATAGGGGTTTCTTTACATTAAATAGACCCTATTTTTGACAAAGAATGTATTTATGATGTTATATCAGCAAGATTAAATGGTTTATTCATTTTCCATGTAAATACCATTAGATTTTAAGATTTTCTGACATTGAAAAGCACAATAAAGGCAAATTAATTATGTAAGGGGACATAATTTAACTTAATGCATACACGAGAAATAGACAAACAGTCAACTTAGAGATGTGTTCTAGTACATGTATTGTCAAACAGATTTTGGAATAATAGTTAACTGCAATCTAAAGACTCTTGTTGTATTATTCTCATAATCTGAAAATGTTTAAAGTAATATAAGGCATGCTGTAAAATGTGGAATGGACTTTAATACCAGTTTTCATGATTTGGTGCTAAAACTGTTTCTTTCAGTCAGATTAACCATAAACAGAGTTGGCAATCCACTAATTCCTCCTGAATCATCATAATTGACTTCTGTGTTGATTTGAAACATCATATATTTGGGTTTTGTTCACTCCTTAAGTAAAAATGGTAAGATGAAAAAAAAGTGAAAATCTGCCAGATGGGGTAGGGATGTAATGTTTCATTTTTTTTGGGTAAGAAATGAGTGCAGACTAGTATTCTTTATTGTAATATGTTCCAAAATAAGAAGTCTATGCATCATAGGTGTCATGACTGGTTTCAAGTTTGTTATGTCTTGGTTAAGGGGGATATATATTTTTACACTAAATCAATAAAGGAACTTTTTTTACCTATGCAATTTGTAAGTTTATCAATACAAAGTTGATTAAGGGCAACTATGATAAAAACAAGCATTAAATTCCACCCCTGAGAGTAAAAATTGCTGATTCAGCAAATTTTGCTTGATCTGTAGGTAATAATGTAAAAATTTACCTAGAAAGTAGAAATTCATTATTTTTATGTAACTTGCACTACATTTTTAATTATAAATGCTCGCTTTGACTTTTCGCAGTGTCTGACACATGTGCAACCACTGAAATTTGAGACGTGACATTCTTCGGTTGCATGTACATCCTATTATTTTCACCGAAATAAATAAATTGCATAATTTCTTATTTTTTTCAACACAAATACAGCTATACTAGTTTTCTTGAGGTTTAATTTGTAGTTCTGATGTAACATGACACCAGTTGGAGCTTTTGGAGAACTAGTAAGTGGTTAAGGGGTCCTTACTTATTCATTAAGCTCTCATACTGGTCTGAAATAGAGATAGAAATAGGGGTTTCTTTACATTAAATAGACCCTATTTTTGACAAAGAATGTATTTATGATGTTATATCAGCAAGATTAAATGGTTTATTCATTTTCCATGTAAATACCATTAGATTTTAAGATTTTCTGACATTGAAAAGCACAATAAAGGCAAATTAATTATGTAAGGGGACATAATTTAACTTAATGCATACACGAGAAATAGACAAACAGTCAACTTAGAGATGTGTTCTAGTACATGTATTGTCAAACAGATTTTGGAATAATAGTTAACTGCAATCTAAAGACTCTTGTTGTATTATTCTCATAATCTGAAAATGTTTAAAGTAATATAAGGCATGCTGTAAAATGTGGAATGGACTTTAATACCAGTTTTCATGATTTGGTGCTAAAACTGTTTCTTTCAGTCAGATTAACCATAAACAGAGTTGGCAATCCACTAATTCCTCCTGAATCATCATAATTGACTTCTGTGTTGATTTGAAACATCATATATTTGGGTTTTGTTCACTCCTTAAGTAAAAATGGTAAGATGAAAAAAAAGTGAAAATCTGCCAGATGGGGTAGGGATGTAATGTTTCATTTTTTTTGGGTAAGAAATGAGTGCAGACTAGTATTCTTTATTGTAATATGTTCCAAAATAAGAAGTCTATGCATCATAGGTGTCATGACTGGTTTCAAGTTTGTTATGTCTTGGTTAAGGGGGATATATATTTTTACACTAAATCAATAAAGGAACTTTTTTTACCTATGCAATTTGTAAGTTTATCAATACAAAGTTGATTAAGGGCAACTATGATAAAAACAAGCATTAAATTCCACCCCTGAGAGTAAAAATTGCTGATTCAGCAAATTTTGCTTGATCTGTAGGTAATAATGTAAAAATTTACCTAGAAAGTAGAAATTCATTATTTTTATGTAACTTGCACTACATTTTTAATTATAAATGCTCGCTTTGACTTTTCGCAGTGTCTGACACATGTGCAACCACTGAAATTTGAGACGTGACATTCTTCGGTTGCATGTACATCCTATTATTTTCACCGAAATAAATAAATTGCATAATTTCTTATTTTTTTCAACACAAATACAGCTATACTAGTTTTCTTGAGGTTTAATTTGTAGTTCTGATGTAACATGACACCAGTTGGAGCTTTTGGAGAACTAGTAAGTGGTTAAGGGGTCCTTACTTATTCATTAAGCTCTCATACTGGTCTGAAATAGAGATAGAAATAGGGGTTTCTTTACATTAAATAGACCCTATTTTTGACAAAGAATGTATTTATGATGTTATATCAGCAAGATTAAATGGTTTATTCATTTTCCATGTAAATACCATTAGATTTTAAGATTTTCTGACATTGAAAAGCACAATAAAGGCAAATTAATTATGTAAGGGGACATAATTTAACTTAATGCATACACGAGAAATAGACAAACAGTCAACTTAGAGATGTGTTCTAGTACATGTATTGTCAAACAGATTTTGGAATAATAGTTAACTGCAATCTAAAGACTCTTGTTGTATTATTCTCATAATCTGAAAATGTTTAAAGTAATATAAGGCATGCTGTAAAATGTGGAATGGACTTTAATACCAGTTTTCATGATTTGGTGCTAAAACTGTTTCTTTCAGTCAGATTAACCATAAACAGAGTTGGCAATCCACTAATTCCTCCTGAATCATCATAATTGACTTCTGTGTTGATTTGAAACATCATATATTTGGGTTTTGTTCACTCCTTAAGTAAAAATGGTAAGATGAAAAAAAAGTGAAAATCTGCCAGATGGGGTAGGGATGTAATGTTTCATTTTTTTTGGGTAAGAAATGAGTGCAGACTAGTATTCTTTATTGTAATATGTTCCAAAATAAGAAGTCTATGCATCATAGGTGTCATGACTGGTTTCAAGTTTGTTATGTCTTGGTTAAGGGGGATATATATTTTTACACTAAATCAATAAAGGAACTTTTTTTACCTATGCAATTTGTAAGTTTATCAATACAAAGTTGATTAAGGGCAACTATGATAAAAACAAGCATTAAATTCCACCCCTGAGAGTAAAAATTGCTGATTCAGCAAATTTTGCTTGATCTGTAGGTAATAATGTAAAAATTTACCTAGAAAGTAGAAATTCATTATTTTTATGTAACTTGCACTACATTTTTAATTATAAATGCTCGCTTTGACTTTTCGCAGTGTCTGACACATGTGCAACCACTGAAATTTGAGACGTGACATTCTTCGGTTGCATGTACATCCTATTATTTTCACCGAAATAAATAAATTGCATAATTTCTTATTTTTTTCAACACAAATACAGCTATACTAGTTTTCTTGAGGTTTAATTTGTAGTTCTGATGTAACATGACACCAGTTGGAGCTTTTGGAGAACTAGTAAGTGGTTAAGGGGTCCTTACTTATTCATTAAGCTCTCATACTGGTCTGAAATAGAGATAGAAATAGGGGTTTCTTTACATTAAATAGACCCTATTTTTGACAAAGAATGTATTTATGATGTTATATCAGCAAGATTAAATGGTTTATTCATTTTCCATGTAAATACCATTAGATTTTAAGATTTTCTGACATTGAAAAGCACAATAAAGGCAAATTAATTATGTAAGGGGACATAATTTAACTTAATGCATACACGAGAAATAGACAAACAGTCAACTTAGAGATGTGTTCTAGTACATGTATTGTCAAACAGATTTTGGAATAATAGTTAACTGCAATCTAAAGACTCTTGTTGTATTATTCTCATAATCTGAAAATGTTTAAAGTAATATAAGGCATGCTGTAAAATGTGGAATGGACTTTAATACCAGTTTTCATGATTTGGTGCTAAAACTGTTTCTTTCAGTCAGATTAACCATAAACAGAGTTGGCAATCCACTAATTCCTCCTGAATCATCATAATTGACTTCTGTGTTGATTTGAAACATCATATATTTGGGTTTTGTTCACTCCTTAAGTAAAAATGGTAAGATGAAAAAAAAGTGAAAATCTGCCAGATGGGGTAGGGATGTAATGTTTCATTTTTTTTGGGTAAGAAATGAGTGCAGACTAGTATTCTTTATTGTAATATGTTCCAAAATAAGAAGTCTATGCATCATAGGTGTCATGACTGGTTTCAAGTTTGTTATGTCTTGGTTAAGGGGGATATATATTTTTACACTAAATCAATAAAGGAACTTTTTTTACCTATGCAATTTGTAAGTTTATCAATACAAAGTTGATTAAGGGCAACTATGATAAAAACAAGCATTAAATTCCACCCCTGAGAGTAAAAATTGCTGATTCAGCAAATTTTGCTTGATCTGTAGGTAATAATGTAAAAATTTACCTAGAAAGTAGAAATTCATTATTTTTATGTAACTTGCACTACATTTTTAATTATAAATGCTCGCTTTGACTTTTCGCAGTGTCTGACACATGTGCAACCACTGAAATTTGAGACGTGACATTCTTCGGTTGCATGTACATCCTATTATTTTCACCGAAATAAATAAATTGCATAATTTCTTATTTTTTTCAACACAAATACAGCTATACTAGTTTTCTTGAGGTTTAATTTGTAGTTCTGATGTAACATGACACCAGTTGGAGCTTTTGGAGAACTAGTAAGTGGTTAAGGGGTCCTTACTTATTCATTAAGCTCTCATACTGGTCTGAAATAGAGATAGAAATAGGGGTTTCTTTACATTAAATAGACCCTATTTTTGACAAAGAATGTATTTATGATGTTATATCAGCAAGATTAAATGGTTTATTCATTTTCCATGTAAATACCATTAGATTTTAAGATTTTCTGACATTGAAAAGCACAATAAAGGCAAATTAATTATGTAAGGGGACATAATTTAACTTAATGCATACACGAGAAATAGACAAACAGTCAACTTAGAGATGTGTTCTAGTACATGTATTGTCAAACAGATTTTGGAATAATAGTTAACTGCAATCTAAAGACTCTTGTTGTATTATTCTCATAATCTGAAAATGTTTAAAGTAATATAAGGCATGCTGTAAAATGTGGAATGGACTTTAATACCAGTTTTCATGATTTGGTGCTAAAACTGTTTCTTTCAGTCAGATTAACCATAAACAGAGTTGGCAATCCACTAATTCCTCCTGAATCATCATAATTGACTTCTGTGTTGATTTGAAACATCATATATTTGGGTTTTGTTCACTCCTTAAGTAAAAATGGTAAGATGAAAAAAAAGTGAAAATCTGCCAGATGGGGTAGGGATGTAATGTTTCATTTTTTTTGGGTAAGAAATGAGTGCAGACTAGTATTCTTTATTGTAATATGTTCCAAAATAAGAAGTCTATGCATCATAGGTGTCATGACTGGTTTCAAGTTTGTTATGTCTTGGTTAAGGGGGATATATATTTTTACACTAAATCAATAAAGGAACTTTTTTTACCTATGCAATTTGTAAGTTTATCAATACAAAGTTGATTAAGGGCAACTATGATAAAAACAAGCATTAAATTCCACCCCTGAGAGTAAAAATTGCTGATTCAGCAAATTTTGCTTGATCTGTAGGTAATAATGTAAAAATTTACCTAGAAAGTAGAAATTCATTATTTTTATGTAACTTGCACTACATTTTTAATTATAAATGCTCGCTTTGACTTTTCGCAGTGTCTGACACATGTGCAACCACTGAAATTTGAGACGTGACATTCTTCGGTTGCATGTACATCCTATTATTTTCACCGAAATAAATAAATTGCATAATTTCTTATTTTTTTCAACACAAATACAGCTATACTAGTTTTCTTGAGGTTTAATTTGTAGTTCTGATGTAACATGACACCAGTTGGAGCTTTTGGAGAACTAGTAAGTGGTTAAGGGGTCCTTACTTATTCATTAAGCTCTCATACTGGTCTGAAATAGAGATAGAAATAGGGGTTTCTTTACATTAAATAGACCCTATTTTTGACAAAGAATGTATTTATGATGTTATATCAGCAAGATTAAATGGTTTATTCATTTTCCATGTAAATACCATTAGATTTTAAGATTTTCTGACATTGAAAAGCACAATAAAGGCAAATTAATTATGTAAGGGGACATAATTTAACTTAATGCATACACGAGAAATAGACAAACAGTCAACTTAGAGATGTGTTCTAGTACATGTATTGTCAAACAGATTTTGGAATAATAGTTAACTGCAATCTAAAGACTCTTGTTGTATTATTCTCATAATCTGAAAATGTTTAAAGTAATATAAGGCATGCTGTAAAATGTGGAATGGACTTTAATACCAGTTTTCATGATTTGGTGCTAAAACTGTTTCTTTCAGTCAGATTAACCATAAACAGAGTTGGCAATCCACTAATTCCTCCTGAATCATCATAATTGACTTCTGTGTTGATTTGAAACATCATATATTTGGGTTTTGTTCACTCCTTAAGTAAAAATGGTAAGATGAAAAAAAAGTGAAAATCTGCCAGATGGGGTAGGGATGTAATGTTTCATTTTTTTTGGGTAAGAAATGAGTGCAGACTAGTATTCTTTATTGTAATATGTTCCAAAATAAGAAGTCTATGCATCATAGGTGTCATGACTGGTTTCAAGTTTGTTATGTCTTGGTTAAGGGGGATATATATTTTTACACTAAATCAATAAAGGAACTTTTTTTACCTATGCAATTTGTAAGTTTATCAATACAAAGTTGATTAAGGGCAACTATGATAAAAACAAGCATTAAATTCCACCCCTGAGAGTAAAAATTGCTGATTCAGCAAATTTTGCTTGATCTGTAGGTAATAATGTAAAAATTTACCTAGAAAGTAGAAATTCATTATTTTTATGTAACTTGCACTACATTTTTAATTATAAATGCTCGCTTTGACTTTTCGCAGTGTCTGACACATGTGCAACCACTGAAATTTGAGACGTGACATTCTTCGGTTGCATGTACATCCTATTATTTTCACCGAAATAAATAAATTGCATAATTTCTTATTTTTTTCAACACAAATACAGCTATACTAGTTTTCTTGAGGTTTAATTTGTAGTTCTGATGTAACATGACACCAGTTGGAGCTTTTGGAGAACTAGTAAGTGGTTAAGGGGTCCTTACTTATTCATTAAGCTCTCATACTGGTCTGAAATAGAGATAGAAATAGGGGTTTCTTTACATTAAATAGACCCTATTTTTGACAAAGAATGTATTTATGATGTTATATCAGCAAGATTAAATGGTTTATTCATTTTCCATGTAAATACCATTAGATTTTAAGATTTTCTGACATTGAAAAGCACAATAAAGGCAAATTAATTATGTAAGGGGACATAATTTAACTTAATGCATACACGAGAAATAGACAAACAGTCAACTTAGAGATGTGTTCTAGTACATGTATTGTCAAACAGATTTTGGAATAATAGTTAACTGCAATCTAAAGACTCTTGTTGTATTATTCTCATAATCTGAAAATGTTTAAAGTAATATAAGGCATGCTGTAAAATGTGGAATGGACTTTAATACCAGTTTTCATGATTTGGTGCTAAAACTGTTTCTTTCAGTCAGATTAACCATAAACAGAGTTGGCAATCCACTAATTCCTCCTGAATCATCATAATTGACTTCTGTGTTGATTTGAAACATCATATATTTGGGTTTTGTTCACTCCTTAAGTAAAAATGGTAAGATGAAAAAAAAGTGAAAATCTGCCAGATGGGGTAGGGATGTAATGTTTCATTTTTTTTGGGTAAGAAATGAGTGCAGACTAGTATTCTTTATTGTAATATGTTCCAAAATAAGAAGTCTATGCATCATAGGTGTCATGACTGGTTTCAAGTTTGTTATGTCTTGGTTAAGGGGGATATATATTTTTACACTAAATCAATAAAGGAACTTTTTTTACCTATGCAATTTGTAAGTTTATCAATACAAAGTTGATTAAGGGCAACTATGATAAAAACAAGCATTAAATTCCACCCCTGAGAGTAAAAATTGCTGATTCAGCAAATTTTGCTTGATCTGTAGGTAATAATGTAAAAATTTACCTAGAAAGTAGAAATTCATTATTTTTATGTAACTTGCACTACATTTTTAATTATAAATGCTCGCTTTGACTTTTCGCAGTGTCTGACACATGTGCAACCACTGAAATTTGAGACGTGACATTCTTCGGTTGCATGTACATCCTATTATTTTCACCGAAATAAATAAATTGCATAATTTCTTATTTTTTTCAACACAAATACAGCTATACTAGTTTTCTTGAGGTTTAATTTGTAGTTCTGATGTAACATGACACCAGTTGGAGCTTTTGGAGAACTAGTAAGTGGTTAAGGGGTCCTTACTTATTCATTAAGCTCTCATACTGGTCTGAAATAGAGATAGAAATAGGGGTTTCTTTACATTAAATAGACCCTATTTTTGACAAAGAATGTATTTATGATGTTATATCAGCAAGATTAAATGGTTTATTCATTTTCCATGTAAATACCAATAGATTTTAAGATTTTCTGACATTGAAAAGCACAATAAAGGCAAATTAATTATGTAAGGGGACATAATTTAACTTAATGCATACACGAGAAATAGACAAACAGTCAACTTAGAGATGTGTTCTAGTACATGTATTGTCAAACAGATTTTGGAATAATAGTTAACTGCAATCTAAAGACTCTTGTTGTATTATTCTCATAATCTGAAAATGTTTAAAGTAATATAAGGCATGCTGTAAAATGTGGAATGGACTTTAATACCAGTTTTCATGATTTGGTGCTAAAACTGTTTCTTTCAGTCAGATTAACCAAAAACAGAGTTGGCAATCCACTAATTCCTCCTGAATCATCATAATTGACTTCTGTGTTGATTTGAAACATCATATATTTGGGTTTTGTTCACTCCTTAAGTAAAAATGGTAAGATGAAAAAAAAGTGAAAATCTGCCAGATGGGGTAGGGATGTAATGTTTCATTTTTTTTGGGTAAGAAATGAGTGCAGACTAGTATTCTTTATTGTAATATGTTCCAAAATAAGAAGTCTATGCATCATAGGTGTCATGACTGGTTTCAAGTTTGTTATGTCTTGGTTAAGGGGGATATATATTTTTACACTAAATCAATAAAGGAACTTTTTTTACCTATGCAATTTGTAAGTTTATCAATAAAAAGTTGATTAAGGGCAACTATGATAAAAACAAGCATTAAATTCCACCCCTGAGAGTAAAAATTGCTGATTCAGCAAATTTTGCTTGATCTGTAGGTAATAATGTAAAAATTTACCTAGAAAGTAGAAATTCATTATTTTTATGTAACTTGCACTACATTTTTAATTATAAATGCTCGCTTTGACTTTTCGCAGTGTCTGACACATGTGCAACCACTGAAATTTGAGACGTGACATTCTTCGGTTGCATGTACATCCTATTATTTTCACCGAAATAAATAAATTGCATAATTTCTTATTTTTTTCAACACAAATACAGCTATACTAGTTTTCTTGAGGTTTAATTTGTAGTTCTGATGTAACATGACACCAGTTGGAGCTTTTGGAGAACTAGTAAGTGGTTAAGGGGTCCTTACTTATTCATTAAGCTCTCATACTGGTCTGAAATAGAGATAGAAATAGGGGTTTCTTTACATTAAATAGACCCTATTTTTGACAAAGAATGTATTTATGATGTTATATCAGCAAGATTAAATGGTTTATTCATTTTCCATGTAAATACCATTAGATTTTAAGATTTTCTGACATTGAAAAGCACAATAAAGGCAAATTAATTATGTAAGGGGACATAATTTAACTTAATGCATACACGAGAAATAGACAAACAGTCAACTTAGAGATGTGTTCTAGTACATGTATTGTCAAACAGATTTTGGAATAATAGTTAACTGCAATCTAAAGACTCTTGTTGTATTATTCTCATAATCTGAAAATGTTTAAAGTAATATAAGGCATGCTGTAAAATGTGGAATGGACTTTAATACCAGTTTTCATGATTTGGTGCTAAAACTGTTTCTTTCAGTCAGATTAACCATAAACAGAGTTGGCAATCCACTAATTCCTCCTGAATCATCATAATTGACTTCTGTGTTGATTTGAAACATCATATATTTGGGTTTTGTTCACTCCTTAAGTAAAAATGGTAAGATGAAAAAAAAGTGAAAATCTGCCAGATGGGGTAGGGATGTAATGTTTCATTTTTTTTGGGTAAGAAATGAGTGCAGACTAGTATTCTTTATTGTAATATGTTCCAAAATAAGAAGTCTATGCATCATAGGTGTCATGACTGGTTTCAAGTTTGTTATGTCTTGGTTAAGGGGGATATATATTTTTACACTAAATCAATAAAGGAACTTTTTTTACCTATGCAATTTGTAAGTTTATCAATACAAAGTTGATTAAGGGCAACTATGATAAAAACAAGCATTAAATTCCACCCCTGAGAGTAAAAATTGCTGATTCAGCAAATTTTGCTTGATCTGTAGGTAATAATGTAAAAATTTACCTAGAAAGTAGAAATTCATTATTTTTATGTAACTTGCACTACATTTTTAATTATAAATGCTCGCTTTGACTTTTCGCAGTGTCTGACACATGTGCAACCACTGAAATTTGAGACGTGACATTCTTCGGTTGCATGTACATCCTATTATTTTCACCGAAATAAATAAATTGCATAATTTCTTATTTTTTTCAACACAAATACAGCTATACTAGTTTTCTTGAGGTTTAATTTGTAGTTCTGATGTAACATGACACCAGTTGGAGCTTTTGGAGAACTAGTAAGTGGTTAAGGGGTCCTTACTTATTCATTAAGCTCTCATACTGGTCTGAAATAGAGATAGAAATAGGGGTTTCTTTACATTAAATAGACCCTATTTTTGACAAAGAATGTATTTATGATGTTATATCAGCAAGATTAAATGGTTTATTCATTTTCCATGTAAATACCATTAGATTTTAAGATTTTCTGACATTGAAAAGCACAATAAAGGCAAATTAATTATGTAAGGGGACATAATTTAACTTAATGCATACACGAGAAATAGACAAACAGTCAACTTAGAGATGTGTTCTAGTACATGTATTGTCAAACAGATTTTGGAATAATAGTTAACTGCAATCTAAAGACTCTTGTTGTATTATTCTCATAATCTGAAAATGTTTAAAGTAATATAAGGCATGCTGTAAAATGTGGAATGGACTTTAATACCAGTTTTCATGATTTGGTGCTAAAACTGTTTCTTTCAGTCAGATTAACCATAAACAGAGTTGGCAATCCACTAATTCCTCCTGAATCATCATAATTGACTTCTGTGTTGATTTGAAACATCATATATTTGGGTTTTGTTCACTCCTTAAGTAAAAATGGTAAGATGAAAAAAAAGTGAAAATCTGCCAGATGGGGTAGGGATGTAATGTTTCATTTTTTTTGGGTAAGAAATGAGTGCAGACTAGTATTCTTTATTGTAATATGTTCCAAAATAAGAAGTCTATGCATCATAGGTGTCATGACTGGTTTCAAGTTTGTTATGTCTTGGTTAAGGGGGATATATATTTTTACACTAAATCAATAAAGGAACTTTTTTTACCTATGCAATTTGTAAGTTTATCAATACAAAGTTGATTAAGGGCAACTATGATAAAAACAAGCATTAAATTCCACCCCTGAGAGTAAAAATTGCTGATTCAGCAAATTTTGCTTGATCTGTAGGTAATAATGTAAAAATTTACCTAGAAAGTAGAAATTCATTATTTTTATGTAACTTGCACTACATTTTTAATTATAAATGCTCGCTTTGACTTTTCGCAGTGTCTGACACATGTGCAACCACTGAAATTTGAGACGTGACATTCTTCGGTTGCATGTACATCCTATTATTTTCACCGAAATAAATAAATTGCATAATTTCTTATTTTTTTCAACACAAATACAGCTATACTAGTTTTCTTGAGGTTTAATTTGTAGTTCTGATGTAACATGACACCAGTTGGAGCTTTTGGAGAACTAGTAAGTGGTTAAGGGGTCCTTACTTATTCATTAAGCTCTCATACTGGTCTGAAATAGAGATAGAAATAGGGGTTTCTTTACATTAAATAGACCCTATTTTTGACAAAGAATGTATTTATGATGTTATATCAGCAAGATTAAATGGTTTATTCATTTTCCATGTAAATACCATTAGATTTTAAGATTTTCTGACATTGAAAAGCACAATAAAGGCAAATTAATTATGTAAGGGGACATAATTTAACTTAATGCATACACGAGAAATAGACAAACAGTCAACTTAGAGATGTGTTCTAGTACATGTATTGTCAAACAGATTTTGGAATAATAGTTAACTGCAATCTAAAGACTCTTGTTGTATTATTCTCATAATCTGAAAATGTTTAAAGTAATATAAGGCATGCTGTAAAATGTGGAATGGACTTTAATACCAGTTTTCATGATTTGGTGCTAAAACTGTTTCTTTCAGTCAGATTAACCATAAACAGAGTTGGCAATCCACTAATTCCTCCTGAATCATCATAATTGACTTCTGTGTTGATTTGAAACATCATATATTTGGGTTTTGTTCACTCCTTAAGTAAAAATGGTAAGATGAAAAAAAAGTGAAAATCTGCCAGATGGGGTAGGGATGTAATGTTTCATTTTTTTTGGGTAAGAAATGAGTGCAGACTAGTATTCTTTATTGTAATATGTTCCAAAATAAGAAGTCTATGCATCATAGGTGTCATGACTGGTTTCAAGTTTGTTATGTCTTGGTTAAGGGGGATATATATTTTTACACTAAATCAATAAAGGAACTTTTTTTACCTATGCAATTTGTAAGTTTATCAATACAAAGTTGATTAAGGGCAACTATGATAAAAACAAGCATTAAATTCCACCCCTGAGAGTAAAAATTGCTGATTCAGCAAATTTTGCTTGATCTGTAGGTAATAATGTAAAAATTTACCTAGAAAGTAGAAATTCATTATTTTTATGTAACTTGCACTACATTTTTAATTATAAATGCTCGCTTTGACTTTTCGCAGTGTCTGACACATGTGCAACCACTGAAATTTGAGACGCGACATTCTTCGGTTGCATGTACATCCTATTATTTTCACCGAAATAAATAAATTGCATAATTTCTTATTTTTTTCAACACAAATACAGCTATACTAGTTTTCTTGAGGTTTAATTTGTAGTTCTGATGTAACATGACACCAGTTGGAGCTTTTGGAGAACTAGTAAGTGGTTAAGGGGTCCTTACTTATTCATTAAGCTCTCATACTGGTCTGAAATAGAGATAGAAATAGGGGTTTCTTTACATTAAATAGACCCTATTTTTGACAAAGAATGTATTTATGATGTTATATCAGCAAGATTAAATGGTTTATTCATTTTCCATGTAAATACCATTAGATTTTAAGATTTTCTGACATTGAAAAGCACAATAAAGGCAAATTAATTATGTAAGGGGACATAATTTAACTTAATGCATACACGAGAAATAGACAAACAGTCAACTTAGAGATGTGTTCTAGTACATGTATTGTCAAACAGATTTTGGAATAATAGTTAACTGCAATCTAAAGACTCTTGTTGTATTATTCTCATAATCTGAAAATGTTTAAAGTAATATAAGGCATGCTGTAAAATGTGGAATGGACTTTAATACCAGTTTTCATGATTTGGTGCTAAAACTGTTTCTTTCAGTCAGATTAACCATAAACAGAGTTGGCAATCCACTAATTCCTCCTGAATCATCATAATTGACTTCTGTGTTGATTTGAAACATCATATATTTGGGTTTTGTTCACTCCTTAAGTAAAAATGGTAAGATGAAAAAAAAGTGAAAATCTGCCAGATGGGGTAGGGATGTAATGTTTCATTTTTTTTGGGTAAGAAATGAGTGCAGACTAGTATTCTTTATTGTAATATGTTCCAAAATAAGAAGTCTATGCATCATAGGTGTCATGACTGGTTTCAAGTTTGTTATGTCTTGGTTAAGGGGGATATATATTTTTACACTAAATCAATAAAGGAACTTTTTTTACCTATGCAATTTGTAAGTTTATCAATAAAAAGTTGATTAAGGGCAACTATGATAAAAACAAGCATTAAATTCCACCCCTGAGAGTAAAAATTGCTGATTCAGCAAATTTTGCTTGATCTGTAGGTAATAATGTAAAAATTTACCTAGAAAGTAGAAATTCATTATTTTTATGTAACTTGCACTACATTTTTAATTATAAATGCTCGCTTTGACTTTTCGCAGTGTCTGACACATGTGCAACCACTGAAATTTGAGACGCGACATTCTTCGGTTGCATGTACATCCTATTATTTTCACCGAAATAAATAAATTGCATAATTTCTTATTTTTTTCAACACAAATACAGCTATACTAGTTTTCTTGAGGTTTAATTTGTAGTTCTGATGTAACATGACACCAGTTGGAGCTTTTGGAGAACTAGTAAGTGGTTAAGGGGTCCTTACTTATTCATTAAGCTCTCATACTGGTCTGAAATAGAGATAGAAATAGGGGTTTCTTTACATTAAATAGACCCTATTTTTGACAAAGAATGTATTTATGATGTTATATCAGCAAGATTAAATGGTTTATTCATTTTCCATGTAAATACCATTAGATTTTAAGATTTTCTGACATTGAAAAGCACAATAAAGGCAAATTAATTATGTAAGGGGACATAATTTAACTTAATGCATACACGAGAAATAGACAAACAGTCAACTTAGAGATGTGTTCTAGTACATGTATTGTCAAACAGATTTTGGAATAATAGTTAACTGCAATCTAAAGACTCTTGTTGTATTATTCTCATAATCTGAAAATGTTTAAAGTAATATAAGGCATGCTGTAAAATGTGGAATGGACTTTAATACCAGTTTTCATGATTTGGTGCTAAAACTGTTTCTTTCAGTCAGATTAACCATAAACAGAGTTGGCAATCCACTAATTCCTCCTGAATCATCATAATTGACTTCTGTGTTGATTTGAAACATCATATATTTGGGTTTTGTTCACTCCTTAAGTAAAAATGGTAAGATGAAAAAAAAGTGAAAATCTGCCAGATGGGGTAGGGATGTAATGTTTCATTTTTTTTGGGTAAGAAATGAGTGCAGACTAGTATTCTTTATTGTAATATGTTCCAAAATAAGAAGTCTATGCATCATAGGTGTCATGACTGGTTTCAAGTTTGTTATGTCTTGGTTAAGGGGGATATATATTTTTACACTAAATCAATAAAGGAACTTTTTTTACCTATGCAATTTGTAAGTTTATCAATACAAAGTTGATTAAGGGCAACTATGATAAAAACAAGCATTAAATTCCACCCCTGAGAGTAAAAATTGCTGATTCAGCAAATTTTGCTTGATCTGTAGGTAATAATGTAAAAATTTACCTAGAAAGTAGAAATTCATTATTTTTATGTAACTTGCACTACATTTTTAATTATAAATGCTCGCTTTGACTTTTCGCAGTGTCTGACACATGTGCAACCACTGAAATTTGAGACGCGACATTCTTCGGTTGCATGTACATCCTATTATTTTCACCGAAATAAATAAATTGCATAATTTCTTATTTTTTTCAACACAAATACAGCTATACTAGTTTTCTTGAGGTTTAATTTGTAGTTCTGATGTAACATGACACCAGTTGGAGCTTTTGGAGAACTAGTAAGTGGTTAAGGGGTCCTTACTTATTCATTAAGCTCTCATACTGGTCTGAAATAGAGATAGAAATAGGGGTTTCTTTACATTAAATAGACCCTATTTTTGACAAAGAATGTATTTATGATGTTATATCAGCAAGATTAAATGGTTTATTCATTTTCCATGTAAATACCATTAGATTTTAAGATTTTCTGACATTGAAAAGCACAATAAAGGCAAATTAATTATGTAAGGGGACATAATTTAACTTAATGCATACACGAGAAATAGACAAACAGTCAACTTAGAGATGTGTTCTAGTACATGTATTGTCAAACAGATTTTGGAATAATAGTTAACTGCAATCTAAAGACTCTTGTTGTATTATTCTCATAATCTGAAAATGTTTAAAGTAATATAAGGCATGCTGTAAAATGTGGAATGGACTTTAATACCAGTTTTCATGATTTGGTGCTAAAACTGTTTCTTTCAGTCAGATTAACCATAAACAGAGTTGGCAATCCACTAATTCCTCCTGAATCATCATAATTGACTTCTGTGTTGATTTGAAACATCATATATTTGGGTTTTGTTCACTCCTTAAGTAAAAATGGTAAGATGAAAAAAAAGTGAAAATCTGCCAGATGGGGTAGGGATGTAATGTTTCATTTTTTTTGGGTAAGAAATGAGTGCAGACTAGTATTCTTTATTGTAATATGTTCCAAAATAAGAAGTCTATGCATCATAGGTGTCATGACTGGTTTCAAGTTTGTTATGTCTTGGTTAAGGGGGATATATATTTTTACACTAAATCAATAAAGGAACTTTTTTTACCTATGCAATTTGTAAGTTTATCAATACAAAGTTGATTAAGGGCAACTATGATAAAAACAAGCATTAAATTCCACCCCTGAGAGTAAAAATTGCTGATTCAGCAAATTTTGCTTGATCTGTAGGTAATAATGTAAAAATTTACCTAGAAAGTAGAAATTCATTATTTTTATGTAACTTGCACTACATTTTTAATTATAAATGCTCGCTTTGACTTTTCGCAGTGTCTGACACATGTGCAACCACTGAAATTTGAGACGCGACATTCTTCGGTTGCATGTACATCCTATTATTTTCACCGAAATAAATAAATTGCATAATTTCTTATTTTTTTCAACACAAATACAGCTATACTAGTTTTCTTGAGGTTTAATTTGTAGTTCTGATGTAACATGACACCAGTTGGAGCTTTTGGAGAACTAGTAAGTGGTTAAGGGGTCCTTACTTATTCATTAAGCTCTCATACTGGTCTGAAATAGAGATAGAAATAGGGGTTTCTTTACATTAAATAGACCCTATTTTTGACAAAGAATGTATTTATGATGTTATATCAGCAAGATTAAATGGTTTATTCATTTTCCATGTAAATACCATTAGATTTTAAGATTTTCTGACATTGAAAAGCACAATAAAGGCAAATTAATTATGTAAGGGGACATAATTTAACTTAATGCATACACGAGAAATAGACAAACAGTCAACTTAGAGATGTGTTCTAGTACATGTATTGTCAAACAGATTTTGGAATAATAGTTAACTGCAATCTAAAGACTCTTGTTGTATTATTCTCATAATCTGAAAATGTTTAAAGTAATATAAGGCATGCTGTAAAATGTGGAATGGACTTTAATACCAGTTTTCATGATTTGGTGCTAAAACTGTTTCTTTCAGTCAGATTAACCATAAACAGAGTTGGCAATCCACTAATTCCTCCTGAATCATCATAATTGACTTCTGTGTTGATTTGAAACATCATATATTTGGGTTTTGTTCACTCCTTAAGTAAAAATGGTAAGATGAAAAAAAAGTGAAAATCTGCCAGATGGGGTAGGGATGTAATGTTTCATTTTTTTTGGGTAAGAAATGAGTGCAGACTAGTATTCTTTATTGTAATATGTTCCAAAATAAGAAGTCTATGCATCATAGGTGTCATGACTGGTTTCAAGTTTGTTATGTCTTGGTTAAGGGGGATATATATTTTTACACTAAATCAATAAAGGAACTTTTTTTACCTATGCAATTTGTAAGTTTATCAATACAAAGTTGATTAAGGGCAACTATGATAAAAACAAGCATTAAATTCCACCCCTGAGAGTAAAAATTGCTGATTCAGCAAATTTTGCTTGATCTGTAGGTAATAATGTAAAAATTTACCTAGAAAGTAGAAATTCATTATTTTTATGTAACTTGCACTACATTTTTAATTATAAATGCTCGCTTTGACTTTTCGCAGTGTCTGACACATGTGCAACCACTGAAATTTGAGACGTGACATTCTTCGGTTGCATGTACATCCTATTATTTTCACCGAAATAAATAAATTGCATAATTTCTTATTTTTTTCAACACAAATACAGCTATACTAGTTTTCTTGAGGTTTAATTTGTAGTTCTGATGTAACATGACACCAGTTGGAGCTTTTGGAGAACTAGTAAGTGGTTAAGGGGTCCTTACTTATTCATTAAGCTCTCATACTGGTCTGAAATAGAGATAGAAATAGGGGTTTCTTTACATTAAATAGACCCTATTTTTGACAAAGAATGTATTTATGATGTTATATCAGCAAGATTAAATGGTTTATTCATTTTCCATGTAAATACCATTAGATTTTAAGATTTTCTGACATTGAAAAGCACAATAAAGGCAAATTAATTATGTAAGGGGACATAATTTAACTTAATGCATACACGAGAAATAGACAAACAGTCAACTTAGAGATGTGTTCTAGTACATGTATTGTCAAACAGATTTTGGAATAATAGTTAACTGCAATCTAAAGACTCTTGTTGTATTATTCTCATAATCTGAAAATGTTTAAAGTAATATAAGGCATGCTGTAAAATGTGGAATGGACTTTAATACCAGTTTTCATGATTTGGTGCTAAAACTGTTTCTTTCAGTCAGATTAACCATAAACAGAGTTGGCAATCCACTAATTCCTCCTGAATCATCATAATTGACTTCTGTGTTGATTTGAAACATCATATATTTGGGTTTTGTTCACTCCTTAAGTAAAAATGGTAAGATGAAAAAAAAGTGAAAATCTGCCAGATGGGGTAGGGATGTAATGTTTCATTTTTTTTGGGTAAGAAATGAGTGCAGACTAGTATTCTTTATTGTAATATGTTCCAAAATAAGAAGTCTATGCATCATAGGTGTCATGACTGGTTTCAAGTTTGTTATGTCTTGGTTAAGGGGGATATATATTTTTACACTAAATCAATAAAGGAACTTTTTTTACCTATGCAATTTGTAAGTTTATCAATACAAAGTTGATTAAGGGCAACTATGATAAAAACAAGCATTAAATTCCACCCCTGAGAGTAAAAATTGCTGATTCAGCAAATTTTGCTTGATCTGTAGGTAATAATGTAAAAATTTACCTAGAAAGTAGAAATTCATTATTTTTATGTAACTTGCACTACATTTTTAATTATAAATGCTCGCTTTGACTTTTCGCAGTGTCTGACACATGTGCAACCACTGAAATTTGAGACGTGACATTCTTCGGTTGCATGTACATCCTATTATTTTCACCGAAATAAATAAATTGCATAATTTCTTATTTTTTTCAACACAAATACAGCTATACTAGTTTTCTTGAGGTTTAATTTGTAGTTCTGATGTAACATGACACCAGTTGGAGCTTTTGGAGAACTAGTAAGTGGTTAAGGGGTCCTTACTTATTCATTAAGCTCTCATACTGGTCTGAAATAGAGATAGAAATAGGGGTTTCTTTACATTAAATAGACCCTATTTTTGACAAAGAATGTATTTATGATGTTATATCAGCAAGATTAAATGGTTTATTCATTTTCCATGTAAATACCATTAGATTTTAAGATTTTCTGACATTGAAAAGCACAATAAAGGCAAATTAATTATGTAAGGGGACATAATTTAACTTAATGCATACACGAGAAATAGACAAACAGTCAACTTAGAGATGTGTTCTAGTACATGTATTGTCAAACAGATTTTGGAATAATAGTTAACTGCAATCTAAAGACTCTTGTTGTATTATTCTCATAATCTGAAAATGTTTAAAGTAATATAAGGCATGCTGTAAAATGTGGAATGGACTTTAATACCAGTTTTCATGATTTGGTGCTAAAACTGTTTCTTTCAGTCAGATTAACCATAAACAGAGTTGGCAATCCACTAATTCCTCCTGAATCATCATAATTGACTTCTGTGTTGATTTGAAACATCATATATTTGGGTTTTGTTCACTCCTTAAGTAAAAATGGTAAGATGAAAAAAAAGTGAAAATCTGCCAGATGGGGTAGGGATGTAATGTTTCATTTTTTTTGGGTAAGAAATGAGTGCAGACTAGTATTCTTTATTGTAATATGTTCCAAAATAAGAAGTCTATGCATCATAGGTGTCATGACTGGTTTCAAGTTTGTTATGTCTTGGTTAAGGGGGATATATATTTTTACACTAAATCAATAAAGGAACTTTTTTTACCTATGCAATTTGTAAGTTTATCAATACAAAGTTGATTAAGGGCAACTATGATAAAAACAAGCATTAAATTCCACCCCTGAGAGTAAAAATTGCTGATTCAGCAAATTTTGCTTGATCTGTAGGTAATAATGTAAAAATTTACCTAGAAAGTAGAAATTCATTATTTTTATGTAACTTGCACTACATTTTTAATTATAAATGCTCGCTTTGACTTTTCGCAGTGTCTGACACATGTGCAACCACTGAAATTTGAGACGTGACATTCTTCGGTTGCATGTACATCCTATTATTTTCACCGAAATAAATAAATTGCATAATTTCTTATTTTTTTCAACACAAATACAGCTATACTAGTTTTCTTGAGGTTTAATTTGTAGTTCTGATGTAACATGACACCAGTTGGAGCTTTTGGAGAACTAGTAAGTGGTTAAGGGGTCCTTACTTATTCATTAAGCTCTCATACTGGTCTGAAATAGAGATAGAAATAGGGGTTTCTTTACATTAAATAGACCCTATTTTTGACAAAGAATGTATTTATGATGTTATATCAGCAAGATTAAATGGTTTATTCATTTTCCATGTAAATACCATTAGATTTTAAGATTTTCTGACATTGAAAAGCACAATAAAGGCAAATTAATTATGTAAGGGGACATAATTTAACTTAATGCATACACGAGAAATAGACAAACAGTCAACTTAGAGATGTGTTCTAGTACATGTATTGTCAAACAGATTTTGGAATAATAGTTAACTGCAATCTAAAGACTCTTGTTGTATTATTCTCATAATCTGAAAATGTTTAAAGTAATATAAGGCATGCTGTAAAATGTGGAATGGACTTTAATACCAGTTTTCATGATTTGGTGCTAAAACTGTTTCTTTCAGTCAGATTAACCATAAACAGAGTTGGCAATCCACTAATTCCTCCTGAATCATCATAATTGACTTCTGTGTTGATTTGAAACATCATATATTTGGGTTTTGTTCACTCCTTAAGTAAAAATGGTAAGATGAAAAAAAAGTGAAAATCTGCCAGATGGGGTAGGGATGTAATGTTTCATTTTTTTTGGGTAAGAAATGAGTGCAGACTAGTATTCTTTATTGTAATATGTTCCAAAATAAGAAGTCTATGCATCATAGGTGTCATGACTGGTTTCAAGTTTGTTATGTCTTGGTTAAGGGGGATATATATTTTTACACTAAATCAATAAAGGAACTTTTTTTACCTATGCAATTTGTAAGTTTATCAATACAAAGTTGATTAAGGGCAACTATGATAAAAACAAGCATTAAATTCCACCCCTGAGAGTAAAAATTGCTGATTCAGCAAATTTTGCTTGATCTGTAGGTAATAATGTAAAAATTTACCTAGAAAGTAGAAATTCATTATTTTTATGTAACTTGCACTACATTTTTAATTATAAATGCTCGCTTTGACTTTTCGCAGTGTCTGACACATGTGCAACCACTGAAATTTGAGACGTGACATTCTTCGGTTGCATGTACATCCTATTATTTTCACCGAAATAAATAAATTGCATAATTTCTTATTTTTTTCAACACAAATACAGCTATACTAGTTTTCTTGAGGTTTAATTTGTAGTTCTGATGTAACATGACACCAGTTGGAGCTTTTGGAGAACTAGTAAGTGGTTAAGGGGTCCTTACTTATTCATTAAGCTCTCATACTGGTCTGAAATAGAGATAGAAATAGGGGTTTCTTTACATTAAATAGACCCTATTTTTGACAAAGAATGTATTTATGATGTTATATCAGCAAGATTAAATGGTTTATTCATTTTCCATGTAAATACCATTAGATTTTAAGATTTTCTGACATTGAAAAGCACAATAAAGGCAAATTAATTATGTAAGGGGACATAATTTAACTTAATGCATACACGAGAAATAGACAAACAGTCAACTTAGAGATGTGTTCTAGTACATGTATTGTCAAACAGATTTTGGAATAATAGTTAACTGCAATCTAAAGACTCTTGTTGTATTATTCTCATAATCTGAAAATGTTTAAAGTAATATAAGGCATGCTGTAAAATGTGGAATGGACTTTAATACCAGTTTTCATGATTTGGTGCTAAAACTGTTTCTTTCAGTCAGATTAACCATAAACAGAGTTGGCAATCCACTAATTCCTCCTGAATCATCATAATTGACTTCTGTGTTGATTTGAAACATCATATATTTGGGTTTTGTTCACTGCTTAAGTAAAAATGGTAAGATGAAAAAAAAGTGAAAATCTGCCAGATGGGGTAGGGATGTAATGTTTCATTTTTTTTGGGTAAGAAATGAGTGCAGACTAGTATTCTTTATTGTAATATGTTCCAAAATAAGAAGTCTATGCATCATAGGTGTCATGACTGGTTTCAAGTTTGTTATGTCTTGGTTAAGGGGGATATATATTTTTACACTAAATCAATAAAGGAACTTTTTTTACCTATGCAATTTGTAAGTTTATCAATACAAAGTTGATTAAGGGCAACTATGATAAAAACAAGCATTAAATTCCACCCCTGAGAGTAAAAATTGCTGATTCAGCAAATTTTGCTTGATCTGTAGGTAATAATGTAAAAATTTACCTAGAAAGTAGAAATTCATTATTTTTATGTAACTTGCACTACATTTTTAATTATAAATGCTCGCTTTGACTTTTCGCAGTGTCTGACACATGTGCAACCACTGAAATTTGAGACGTGACATTCTTCGGTTGCATGTACATCCTATTATTTTCACCGAAATAAATAAATTGCATAATTTCTTATTTTTTTCAACACAAATACAGCTATACTAGTTTTCTTGAGGTTTAATTTGTAGTTCTGATGTAACATGACACCAGTTGGAGCTTTTGGAGAACTAGTAAGTGGTTAAGGGGTCCTTACTTATTCATTAAGCTCTCATACTGGTCTGAAATAGAGATAGAAATAGGGGTTTCTTTACATTAAATAGACCCTATTTTTGACAAAGAATGTATTTATGATGTTATATCAGCAAGATTAAATGGTTTATTCATTTTCCATGTAAATACCATTAGATTTTAAGATTTTCTGACATTGAAAAGCACAATAAAGGCAAATTAATTATGTAAGGGGACATAATTTAACTTAATGCATACACGAGAAATAGACAAACAGTCAACTTAGAGATGTGTTCTAGTACATGTATTGTCAAACAGATTTTGGAATAATAGTTAACTGCAATCTAAAGACTCTTGTTGTATTATTCTCATAATCTGAAAATGTTTAAAGTAATATAAGGCATGCTGTAAAATGTGGAATGGACTTTAATACCAGTTTTCATGATTTGGTGCTAAAACTGTTTCTTTCAGTCAGATTAACCATAAACAGAGTTGGCAATCCACTAATTCCTCCTGAATCATCATAATTGACTTCTGTGTTGATTTGAAACATCATATATTTGGGTTTTGTTCACTCCTTAAGTAAAAATGGTAAGATGAAAAAAAAGTGAAAATCTGCCAGATGGGGTAGGGATGTAATGTTTCATTTTTTTTGGGTAAGAAATGAGTGCAGACTAGTATTCTTTATTGTAATATGTTCCAAAATAAGAAGTCTATGCATCATAGGTGTCATGACTGGTTTCAAGTTTGTTATGTCTTGGTTAAGGGGGATATATATTTTTACACTAAATCAATAAAGGAACTTTTTTTACCTATGCAATTTGTAAGTTTATCAATACAAAGTTGATTAAGGGCAACTATGATAAAAACAAGCATTAAATTCCACCCCTGAGAGTAAAAATTGCTGATTCAGCAAATTTTGCTTGATCTGTAGGTAATAATGTAAAAATTTACCTAGAAAGTAGAAATTCATTATTTTTATGTAACTTGCACTACATTTTTAATTATAAATGCTCGCTTTGACTTTTCGCAGTGTCTGACACATGTGCAACCACTGAAATTTGAGACGTGACATTCTTCGGTTGCATGTACATCCTATTATTTTCACCGAAATAAATAAATTGCATAATTTCTTATTTTTTTCAACACAAATACAGCTATACTAGTTTTCTTGAGGTTTAATTTGTAGTTCTGATGTAACATGACACCAGTTGGAGCTTTTGGAGAACTAGTAAGTGGTTAAGGGGTCCTTACTTATTCATTAAGCTCTCATACTGGTCTGAAATAGAGATAGAAATAGGGGTTTCTTTACATTAAATAGACCCTATTTTTGACAAAGAATGTATTTATGATGTTATATCAGCAAGATTAAATGGTTTATTCATTTTCCATGTAAATACCATTAGATTTTAAGATTTTCTGACATTGAAAAGCACAATAAAGGCAAATTAATTATGTAAGGGGACATAATTTAACTTAATGCATACACGAGAAATAGACAAACAGTCAACTTAGAGATGTGTTCTAGTACATGTATTGTCAAACAGATTTTGGAATAATAGTTAACTGCAATCTAAAGACTCTTGTTGTATTATTCTCATAATCTGAAAATGTTTAAAGTAATATAAGGCATGCTGTAAAATGTGGAATGGACTTTAATACCAGTTTTCATGATTTGGTGCTAAAACTGTTTCTTTCAGTCAGATTAACCATAAACAGAGTTGGCAATCCACTAATTCCTCCTGAATCATCATAATTGACTTCTGTGTTGATTTGAAACATCATATATTTGGGTTTTGTTCACTCCTTAAGTAAAAATGGTAAGATGAAAAAAAAGTGAAAATCTGCCAGATGGGGTAGGGATGTAATGTTTCATTTTTTTTGGGTAAGAAATGAGTGCAGACTAGTATTCTTTATTGTAATATGTTCCAAAATAAGAAGTCTATGCATCATAGGTGTCATGACTGGTTTCAAGTTTGTTATGTCTTGGTTAAGGGGGATATATATTTTTACACTAAATCAATAAAGGAACTTTTTTTACCTATGCAATTTGTAAGTTTATCAATACAAAGTTGATTAAGGGCAACTATGATAAAAACAAGCATTAAATTCCACCCCTGAGAGTAAAAATTGCTGATTCAGCAAATTTTGCTTGATCTGTAGGTAATAATGTAAAAATTTACCTAGAAAGTAGAAATTCATTATTTTTATGTAACTTGCACTACATTTTTAATTATAAATGCTCGCTTTGACTTTTCGCAGTGTCTGACACATGTGCAACCACTGAAATTTGAGACGTGACATTCTTCGGTTGCATGTACATCCTATTATTTTCACCGAAATAAATAAATTGCATAATTTCTTATTTTTTTCAACACAAATACAGCTATACTAGTTTTCTTGAGGTTTAATTTGTAGTTCTGATGTAACATGACACCAGTTGGAGCTTTTGGAGAACTAGTAAGTGGTTAAGGGGTCCTTACTTATTCATTAAGCTCTCATACTGGTCTGAAATAGAGATAGAAATAGGGGTTTCTTTACATTAAATAGACCCTATTTTTGACAAAGAATGTATTTATGATGTTATATCAGCAAGATTAAATGGTTTATTCATTTTCCATGTAAATACCATTAGATTTTAAGATTTTCTGACATTGAAAAGCACAATAAAGGCAAATTAATTATGTAAGGGGACATAATTTAACTTAATGCATACACGAGAAATAGACAAACAGTCAACTTAGAGATGTGTTCTAGTACATGTATTGTCAAACAGATTTTGGAATAATAGTTAACTGCAATCTAAAGACTCTTGTTGTATTATTCTCATAATCTGAAAATGTTTAAAGTAATATAAGGCATGCTGTAAAATGTGGAATGGACTTTAATACCAGTTTTCATGATTTGGTGCTAAAACTGTTTCTTTCAGTCAGATTAACCATAAACAGAGTTGGCAATCCACTAATTCCTCCTGAATCATCATAATTGACTTCTGTGTTGATTTGAAACATCATATATTTGGGTTTTGTTCACTCCTTAAGTAAAAATGGTAAGATGAAAAAAAAGTGAAAATCTGCCAGATGGGGTAGGGATGTAATGTTTCATTTTTTTTGGGTAAGAAATGAGTGCAGACTAGTATTCTTTATTGTAATATGTTCCAAAATAAGAAGTCTATGCATCATAGGTGTCATGACTGGTTTCAAGTTTGTTATGTCTTGGTTAAGGGGGATATATATTTTTACACTAAATCAATAAAGGAACTTTTTTTACCTATGCAATTTGTAAGTTTATCAATACAAAGTTGATTAAGGGCAACTATGATAAAAACAAGCATTAAATTCCACCCCTGAGAGTAAAAATTGCTGATTCAGCAAATTTTGCTTGATCTGTAGGTAATAATGTAAAAATTTACCTAGAAAGTAGAAATTCATTATTTTTATGTAACTTGCACTACATTTTTAATTATAAATGCTCGCTTTGACTTTTCGCAGTGTCTGACACATGTGCAACCACTGAAATTTGAGACGTGACATTCTTCGGTTGCATGTACATCCTATTATTTTCACCGAAATAAATAAATTGCATAATTTCTTATTTTTTTCAACACAAATACAGCTATACTAGTTTTCTTGAGGTTTAATTTGTAGTTCTGATGTAACATGACACCAGTTGGAGCTTTTGGAGAACTAGTAAGTGGTTAAGGGGTCCTTACTTATTCATTAAGCTCTCATACTGGTCTGAAATAGAGATAGAAATAGGGGTTTCTTTACATTAAATAGACCCTATTTTTGACAAAGAATGTATTTATGATGTTATATCAGCAAGATTAAATGGTTTATTCATTTTCCATGTAAATACCATTAGATTTTAAGATTTTCTGACATTGAAAAGCACAATAAAGGCAAATTAATTATGTAAGGGGACATAATTTAACTTAATGCATACACGAGAAATAGACAAACAGTCAACTTAGAGATGTGTTCTAGTACATGTATTGTCAAACAGATTTTGGAATAATAGTTAACTGCAATCTAAAGACTCTTGTTGTATTATTCTCATAATCTGAAAATGTTTAAAGTAATATAAGGCATGCTGTAAAATGTGGAATGGACTTTAATACCAGTTTTCATGATTTGGTGCTAAAACTGTTTCTTTCAGTCAGATTAACCATAAACAGAGTTGGCAATCCACTAATTCCTCCTGAATCATCATAATTGACTTCTGTGTTGATTTGAAACATCATATATTTGGGTTTTGTTCACTCCTTAAGTAAAAATGGTAAGATGAAAAAAAAGTGAAAATCTGCCAGATGGGGTAGGGATGTAATGTTTCATTTTTTTTGGGTAAGAAATGAGTGCAGACTAGTATTCTTTATTGTAATATGTTCCAAAATAAGAAGTCTATGCATCATAGGTGTCATGACTGGTTTCAAGTTTGTTATGTCTTGGTTAAGGGGGATATATATTTTTACACTAAATCAATAAAGGAACTTTTTTTACCTATGCAATTTGTAAGTTTATCAATACAAAGTTGATTAAGGGCAACTATGATAAAAACAAGCATTAAATTCCACCCCTGAGAGTAAAAATTGCTGATTCAGCAAATTTTGCTTGATCTGTAGGTAATAATGTAAAAATTTACCTAGAAAGTAGAAATTCATTATTTTTATGTAACTTGCACTACATTTTTAATTATAAATGCTCGCTTTGACTTTTCGCAGTGTCTGACACATGTGCAACCACTGAAATTTGAGACGTGACATTCTTCGGTTGCATGTACATCCTATTATTTTCACCGAAATAAATAAATTGCATAATTTCTTATTTTTTTCAACACAAATACAGCTATACTAGTTTTCTTGAGGTTTAATTTGTAGTTCTGATGTAACATGACACCAGTTGGAGCTTTTGGAGAACTAGTAAGTGGTTAAGGGGTCCTTACTTATTCATTAAGCTCTCATACTGGTCTGAAATAGAGATAGAAATAGGGGTTTCTTTACATTAAATAGACCCTATTTTTGACAAAGAATGTATTTATGATGTTATATCAGCAAGATTAAATGGTTTATTCATTTTCCATGTAAATACCATTAGATTTTAAGATTTTCTGACATTGAAAAGCACAATAAAGGCAAATTAATTATGTAAGGGGACATAATTTAACTTAATGCATACACGAGAAATAGACAAACAGTCAACTTAGAGATGTGTTCTAGTACATGTATTGTCAAACAGATTTTGGAATAATAGTTAACTGCAATCTAAAGACTCTTGTTGTATTATTCTCATAATCTGAAAATGTTTAAAGTAATATAAGGCATGCTGTAAAATGTGGAATGGACTTTAATACCAGTTTTCATGATTTGGTGCTAAAACTGTTTCTTTCAGTCAGATTAACCATAAACAGAGTTGGCAATCCACTAATTCCTCCTGAATCATCATAATTGACTTCTGTGTTGATTTGAAACATCATATATTTGGGTTTTGTTCACTCCTTAAGTAAAAATGGTAAGATGAAAAAAAAGTGAAAATCTGCCAGATGGGGTAGGGATGTAATGTTTCATTTTTTTTGGGTAAGAAATGAGTGCAGACTAGTATTCTTTATTGTAATATGTTCCAAAATAAGAAGTCTATGCATCATAGGTGTCATGACTGGTTTCAAGTTTGTTATGTCTTGGTTAAGGGGGATATATATTTTTACACTAAATCAATAAAGGAACTTTTTTTACCTATGCAATTTGTAAGTTTATCAATACAAAGTTGATTAAGGGCAACTATGATAAAAACAAGCATTAAATTCCACCCCTGAGAGTAAAAATTGCTGATTCAGCAAATTTTGCTTGATCTGTAGGTAATAATGTAAAAATTTACCTAGAAAGTAGAAATTCATTATTTTTATGTAACTTGCACTACATTTTTAATTATAAATGCTCGCTTTGACTTTTCGCAGTGTCTGACACATGTGCAACCACTGAAATTTGAGACGTGACATTCTTCGGTTGCATGTACATCCTATTATTTTCACCGAAATAAATAAATTGCATAATTTCTTATTTTTTTCAACACAAATACAGCTATACTAGTTTTCTTGAGGTTTAATTTGTAGTTCTGATGTAACATGACACCAGTTGGAGCTTTTGGAGAACTAGTAAGTGGTTAAGGGGTCCTTACTTATTCATTAAGCTCTCATACTGGTCTGAAATAGAGATAGAAATAGGGGTTTCTTTACATTAAATAGACCCTATTTTTGACAAAGAATGTATTTATGATGTTATATCAGCAAGATTAAATGGTTTATTCATTTTCCATGTAAATACCATTAGATTTTAAGATTTTCTGACATTGAAAAGCACAATAAAGGCAAATTAATTATGTAAGGGGACATAATTTAACTTAATGCATACACGAGAAATAGACAAACAGTCAACTTAGAGATGTGTTCTAGTACATGTATTGTCAAACAGATTTTGGAATAATAGTTAACTGCAATCTAAAGACTCTTGTTGTATTATTCTCATAATCTGAAAATGTTTAAAGTAATATAAGGCATGCTGTAAAATGTGGAATGGACTTTAATACCAGTTTTCATGATTTGGTGCTAAAACTGTTTCTTTCAGTCAGATTAACCATAAACAGAGTTGGCAATCCACTAATTCCTCCTGAATCATCATAATTGACTTCTGTGTTGATTTGAAACATCATATATTTGGGTTTTGTTCACTCCTTAAGTAAAAATGGTAAGATGAAAAAAAAGTGAAAATCTGCCAGATGGGGTAGGGATGTAATGTTTCATTTTTTTTGGGTAAGAAATGAGTGCAGACTAGTATTCTTTATTGTAATATGTTCCAAAATAAGAAGTCTATGCATCATAGGTGTCATGACTGGTTTCAAGTTTGTTATGTCTTGGTTAAGGGGGATATATATTTTTACACTAAATCAATAAAGGAACTTTTTTTACCTATGCAATTTGTAAGTTTATCAATACAAAGTTGATTAAGGGCAACTATGATAAAAACAAGCATTAAATTCCACCCCTGAGAGTAAAAATTGCTGATTCAGCAAATTTTGCTTGATCTGTAGGTAATAATGTAAAAATTTACCTAGAAAGTAGAAATTCATTATTTTTATGTAACTTGCACTACATTTTTAATTATAAATGCTCGCTTTGACTTTTCGCAGTGTCTGACACATGTGCAACCACTGAAATTTGAGACGTGACATTCTTCGGTTGCATGTACATCCTATTATTTTCACCGAAATAAATAAATTGCATAATTTCTTATTTTTTTCAACACAAATACAGCTATACTAGTTTTCTTGAGGTTTAATTTGTAGTTCTGATGTAACATGACACCAGTTGGAGCTTTTGGAGAACTAGTAAGTGGTTAAGGGGTCCTTACTTATTCATTAAGCTCTCATACTGGTCTGAAATAGAGATAGAAATAGGGGTTTCTTTACATTAAATAGACCCTATTTTTGACAAAGAATGTATTTATGATGTTATATCAGCAAGATTAAATGGTTTATTCATTTTCCATGTAAATACCATTAGATTTTAAGATTTTCTGACATTGAAAAGCACAATAAAGGCAAATTAATTATGTAAGGGGACATAATTTAACTTAATGCATACACGAGAAATAGACAAACAGTCAACTTAGAGATGTGTTCTAGTACATGTATTGTCAAACAGATTTTGGAATAATAGTTAACTGCAATCTAAAGACTCTTGTTGTATTATTCTCATAATCTGAAAATGTTTAAAGTAATATAAGGCATGCTGTAAAATGTGGAATGGACTTTAATACCAGTTTTCATGATTTGGTGCTAAAACTGTTTCTTTCAGTCAGATTAACCATAAACAGAGTTGGCAATCCACTAATTCCTCCTGAATCATCATAATTGACTTCTGTGTTGATTTGAAACATCATATATTTGGGTTTTGTTCACTCCTTAAGTAAAAATGGTAAGATGAAAAAAAAGTGAAAATCTGCCAGATGGGGTAGGGATGTAATGTTTCATTTTTTTTGGGTAAGAAATGAGTGCAGACTAGTATTCTTTATTGTAATATGTTCCAAAATAAGAAGTCTATGCATCATAGGTGTCATGACTGGTTTCAAGTTTGTTATGTCTTGGTTAAGGGGGATATATATTTTTACACTAAATCAATAAAGGAACTTTTTTTACCTATGCAATTTGTAAGTTTATCAATACAAAGTTGATTAAGGGCAACTATGATAAAAACAAGCATTAAATTCCACCCCTGAGAGTAAAAATTGCTGATTCAGCAAATTTTGCTTGATCTGTAGGTAATAATGTAAAAATTTACCTAGAAAGTAGAAATTCATTATTTTTATGTAACTTGCACTACATTTTTAATTATAAATGCTCGCTTTGACTTTTCGCAGTGTCTGACACATGTGCAACCACTGAAATTTGAGACGTGACATTCTTCGGTTGCATGTACATCCTATTATTTTCACCGAAATAAATAAATTGCATAATTTCTTATTTTTTTCAACACAAATACAGCTATACTAGTTTTCTTGAGGTTTAATTTGTAGTTCTGATGTAACATGACACCAGTTGGAGCTTTTGGAGAACTAGTAAGTGGTTAAGGGGTCCTTACTTATTCATTAAGCTCTCATACTGGTCTGAAATAGAGATAGAAATAGGGGTTTCTTTACATTAAATAGACCCTATTTTTGACAAAGAATGTATTTATGATGTTATATCAGCAAGATTAAATGGTTTATTCATTTTCCATGTAAATACCATTAGATTTTAAGATTTTCTGACATTGAAAAGCACAATAAAGGCAAATTAATTATGTAAGGGGACATAATTTAACTTAATGCATACACGAGAAATAGACAAACAGTCAACTTAGAGATGTGTTCTAGTACATGTATTGTCAAACAGATTTTGGAATAATAGTTAACTGCAATCTAAAGACTCTTGTTGTATTATTCTCATAATCTGAAAATGTTTAAAGTAATATAAGGCATGCTGTAAAATGTGGAATGGACTTTAATACCAGTTTTCATGATTTGGTGCTAAAACTGTTTCTTTCAGTCAGATTAACCATAAACAGAGTTGGCAATCCACTAATTCCTCCTGAATCATCATAATTGACTTCTGTGTTGATTTGAAACATCATATATTTGGGTTTTGTTCACTCCTTAAGTAAAAATGGTAAGATGAAAAAAAAGTGAAAATCTGCCAGATGGGGTAGGGATGTAATGTTTCATTTTTTTTGGGTAAGAAATGAGTGCAGACTAGTATTCTTTATTGTAATATGTTCCAAAATAAGAAGTCTATGCATCATAGGTGTCATGACTGGTTTCAAGTTTGTTATGTCTTGGTTAAGGGGGATATATATTTTTACACTAAATCAATAAAGGAACTTTTTTTACCTATGCAATTTGTAAGTTTATCAATACAAAGTTGATTAAGGGCAACTATGATAAAAACAAGCATTAAATTCCACCCCTGAGAGTAAAAATTGCTGATTCAGCAAATTTTGCTTGATCTGTAGGTAATAATGTAAAAATTTACCTAGAAAGTAGAAATTCATTATTTTTATGTAACTTGCACTACATTTTTAATTATAAATGCTCGCTTTGACTTTTCGCAGTGTCTGACACATGTGCAACCACTGAAATTTGAGACGTGACATTCTTCGGTTGCATGTACATCCTATTATTTTCACCGAAATAAATAAATTGCATAATTTCTTATTTTTTTCAACACAAATACAGCTATACTAGTTTTCTTGAGGTTTAATTTGTAGTTCTGATGTAACATGACACCAGTTGGAGCTTTTGGAGAACTAGTAAGTGGTTAAGGGGTCCTTACTTATTCATTAAGCTCTCATACTGGTCTGAAATAGAGATAGAAATAGGGGTTTCTTTACATTAAATAGACCCTATTTTTGACAAAGAATGTATTTATGATGTTATATCAGCAAGATTAAATGGTTTATTCATTTTCCATGTAAATACCAATAGATTTTAAGATTTTCTGACATTGAAAAGCACAATAAAGGCAAATTAATTATGTAAGGGGACATAATTTAACTTAATGCATACACGAGAAATAGACAAACAGTCAACTTAGAGATGTGTTCTAGTACATGTATTGTCAAACAGATTTTGGAATAATAGTTAACTGCAATCTAAAGACTCTTGTTGTATTATTCTCATAATCTGAAAATGTTTAAAGTAATATAAGGCATGCTGTAAAATGTGGAATGGACTTTAATACCAGTTTTCATGATTTGGTGCTAAAACTGTTTCTTTCAGTCAGATTAACCAAAAACAGAGTTGGCAATCCACTAATTCCTCCTGAATCATCATAATTGACTTCTGTGTTGATTTGAAACATCATATATTTGGGTTTTGTTCACTCCTTAAGTAAAAATGGTAAGATGAAAAAAAAGTGAAAATCTGCCAGATGGGGTAGGGATGTAATGTTTCATTTTTTTTGGGTAAGAAATGAGTGCAGACTAGTATTCTTTATTGTAATATGTTCCAAAATAAGAAGTCTATGCATCATAGGTGTCATGACTGGTTTCAAGTTTGTTATGTCTTGGTTAAGGGGGATATATATTTTTACACTAAATCAATAAAGGAACTTTTTTTACCTATGCAATTTGTAAGTTTATCAATACAAAGTTGATTAAGGGCAACTATGATAAAAACAAGCATTAAATTCCACCCCTGAGAGTAAAAATTGCTGATTCAGCAAATTTTGCTTGATCTGTAGGTAATAATGTAAAAATTTACCTAGAAAGTAGAAATTCATTATTTTTATGTAACTTGCACTACATTTTTAATTATAAATGCTCGCTTTGACTTTTCGCAGTGTCTGACACATGTGCAACCACTGAAATTTGAGACGTGACATTCTTCGGTTGCATGTACATCCTATTATTTTCACCGAAATAAATAAATTGCATAATTTCTTATTTTTTTCAACACAAATACAGCTATACTAGTTTTCTTGAGGTTTAATTTGTAGTTCTGATGTAACATGACACCAGTTGGAGCTTTTGGAGAACTAGTAAGTGGTTAAGGGGTCCTTACTTATTCATTAAGCTCTCATACTGGTCTGAAATAGAGATAGAAATAGGGGTTTCTTTACATTAAATAGACCCTATTTTTGACAAAGAATGTATTTATGATGTTATATCAGCAAGATTAAATGGTTTATTCATTTTCCATGTAAATACCATTAGATTTTAAGATTTTCTGACATTGAAAAGCACAATAAAGGCAAATTAATTATGTAAGGGGACATAATTTAACTTAATGCATACACGAGAAATAGACAAACAGTCAACTTAGAGATGTGTTCTAGTACATGTATTGTCAAACAGATTTTGGAATAATAGTTAACTGCAATCTAAAGACTCTTGTTGTATTATTCTCATAATCTGAAAATGTTTAAAGTAATATAAGGCATGCTGTAAAATGTGGAATGGACTTTAATACCAGTTTTCATGATTTGGTGCTAAAACTGTTTCTTTCAGTCAGATTAACCATAAACAGAGTTGGCAATCCACTAATTCCTCCTGAATCATCATAATTGACTTCTGTGTTGATTTGAAACATCATATATTTGGGTTTTGTTCACTCCTTAAGTAAAAATGGTAAGATGAAAAAAAAGTGAAAATCTGCCAGATGGGGTAGGGATGTAATGTTTCATTTTTTTTGGGTAAGAAATGAGTGCAGACTAGTATTCTTTATTGTAATATGTTCCAAAATAAGAAGTCTATGCATCATAGGTGTCATGACTGGTTTCAAGTTTGTTATGTCTTGGTTAAGGGGGATATATATTTTTACACTAAATCAATAAAGGAACTTTTTTTACCTATGCAATTTGTAAGTTTATCAATACAAAGTTGATTAAGGGCAACTATGATAAAAACAAGCATTAAATTCCACCCCTGAGAGTAAAAATTGCTGATTCAGCAAATTTTGCTTGATCTGTAGGTAATAATGTAAAAATTTACCTAGAAAGTAGAAATTCATTATTTTTATGTAACTTGCACTACATTTTTAATTATAAATGCTCGCTTTGACTTTTCGCAGTGTCTGACACATGTGCAACCACTGAAATTTGAGACGTGACATTCTTCGGTTGCATGTACATCCTATTATTTTCACCGAAATAAATAAATTGCATAATTTCTTATTTTTTTCAACACAAATACAGCTATACTAGTTTTCTTGAGGTTTAATTTGTAGTTCTGATGTAACATGACACCAGTTGGAGCTTTTGGAGAACTAGTAAGTGGTTAAGGGGTCCTTACTTATTCATTAAGCTCTCATACTGGTCTGAAATAGAGATAGAAATAGGGGTTTCTTTACATTAAATAGACCCTATTTTTGACAAAGAATGTATTTATGATGTTATATCAGCAAGATTAAATGGTTTATTCATTTTCCATGTAAATACCATTAGATTTTAAGATTTTCTGACATTGAAAAGCACAATAAAGGCAAATTAATTATGTAAGGGGACATAATTTAACTTAATGCATACACGAGAAATAGACAAACAGTCAACTTAGAGATGTGTTCTAGTACATGTATTGTCAAACAGATTTTGGAATAATAGTTAACTGCAATCTAAAGACTCTTGTTGTATTATTCTCATAATCTGAAAATGTTTAAAGTAATATAAGGCATGCTGTAAAATGTGGAATGGACTTTAATACCAGTTTTCATGATTTGGTGCTAAAACTGTTTCTTTCAGTCAGATTAACCATAAACAGAGTTGGCAATCCACTAATTCCTCCTGAATCATCATAATTGACTTCTGTGTTGATTTGAAACATCATATATTTGGGTTTTGTTCACTCCTTAAGTAAAAATGGTAAGATGAAAAAAAAGTGAAAATCTGCCAGATGGGGTAGGGATGTAATGTTTCATTTTTTTTGGGTAAGAAATGAGTGCAGACTAGTATTCTTTATTGTAATATGTTCCAAAATAAGAAGTCTATGCATCATAGGTGTCATGACTGGTTTCAAGTTTGTTATGTCTTGGTTAAGGGGGATATATATTTTTACACTAAATCAATAAAGGAACTTTTTTTACCTATGCAATTTGTAAGTTTATCAATACAAAGTTGATTAAGGGCAACTATGATAAAAACAAGCATTAAATTCCACCCCTGAGAGTAAAAATTGCTGATTCAGCAAATTTTGCTTGATCTGTAGGTAATAATGTAAAAATTTACCTAGAAAGTAGAAATTCATTATTTTTATGTAACTTGCACTACATTTTTAATTATAAATGCTCGCTTTGACTTTTCGCAGTGTCTGACACATGTGCAACCACTGAAATTTGAGACGTGACATTCTTCGGTTGCATGTACATCCTATTATTTTCACCGAAATAAATAAATTGCATAATTTCTTATTTTTTTCAACACAAATACAGCTATACTAGTTTTCTTGAGGTTTAATTTGTAGTTCTGATGTAACATGACACCAGTTGGAGCTTTTGGAGAACTAGTAAGTGGTTAAGGGGTCCTTACTTATTCATTAAGCTCTCATACTGGTCTGAAATAGAGATAGAAATAGGGGTTTCTTTACATTAAATAGACCCTATTTTTGACAAAGAATGTATTTATGATGTTATATCAGCAAGATTAAATGGTTTATTCATTTTCCATGTAAATACCATTAGATTTTAAGATTTTCTGACATTGAAAAGCACAATAAAGGCAAATTAATTATGTAAGGGGACATAATTTAACTTAATGCATACACGAGAAATAGACAAACAGTCAACTTAGAGATGTGTTCTAGTACATGTATTGTCAAACAGATTTTGGAATAATAGTTAACTGCAATCTAAAGACTCTTGTTGTATTATTCTCATAATCTGAAAATGTTTAAAGTAATATAAGGCATGCTGTAAAATGTGGAATGGACTTTAATACCAGTTTTCATGATTTGGTGCTAAAACTGTTTCTTTCAGTCAGATTAACCATAAACAGAGTTGGCAATCCACTAATTCCTCCTGAATCATCATAATTGACTTCTGTGTTGATTTGAAACATCATATATTTGGGTTTTGTTCACTCCTTAAGTAAAAATGGTAAGATGAAAAAAAAGTGAAAATCTGCCAGATGGGGTAGGGATGTAATGTTTCATTTTTTTTGGGTAAGAAATGAGTGCAGACTAGTATTCTTTATTGTAATATGTTCCAAAATAAGAAGTCTATGCATCATAGGTGTCATGACTGGTTTCAAGTTTGTTATGTCTTGGTTAAGGGGGATATATATTTTTACACTAAATCAATAAAGGAACTTTTTTTACCTATGCAATTTGTAAGTTTATCAATACAAAGTTGATTAAGGGCAACTATGATAAAAACAAGCATTAAATTCCACCCCTGAGAGTAAAAATTGCTGATTCAGCAAATTTTGCTTGATCTGTAGGTAATAATGTAAAAATTTACCTAGAAAGTAGAAATTCATTATTTTTATGTAACTTGCACTACATTTTTAATTATAAATGCTCGCTTTGACTTTTCGCAGTGTCTGACACATGTGCAACCACTGAAATTTGAGACGCGACATTCTTCGGTTGCATGTACATCCTATTATTTTCACCGAAATAAATAAATTGCATAATTTCTTATTTTTTTCAACACAAATACAGCTATACTAGTTTTCTTGAGGTTTAATTTGTAGTTCTGATGTAACATGACACCAGTTGGAGCTTTTGGAGAACTAGTAAGTGGTTAAGGGGTCCTTACTTATTCATTAAGCTCTCATACTGGTCTGAAATAGAGATAGAAATAGGGGTTTCTTTACATTAAATAGACCCTATTTTTGACAAAGAATGTATTTATGATGTTATATCAGCAAGATTAAATGGTTTATTCATTTTCCATGTAAATACCATTAGATTTTAAGATTTTCTGACATTGAAAAGCACAATAAAGGCAAATTAATTATGTAAGGGGACATAATTTAACTTAATGCATACACGAGAAATAGACAAACAGTCAACTTAGAGATGTGTTCTAGTACATGTATTGTCAAACAGATTTTGGAATAATAGTTAACTGCAATCTAAAGACTCTTGTTGTATTATTCTCATAATCTGAAAATGTTTAAAGTAATATAAGGCATGCTGTAAAATGTGGAATGGACTTTAATACCAGTTTTCATGATTTGGTGCTAAAACTGTTTCTTTCAGTCAGATTAACCATAAACAGAGTTGGCAATCCACTAATTCCTCCTGAATCATCATAATTGACTTCTGTGTTGATTTGAAACATCATATATTTGGGTTTTGTTCACTCCTTAAGTAAAAATGGTAAGATGAAAAAAAAGTGAAAATCTGCCAGATGGGGTAGGGATGTAATGTTTCATTTTTTTTGGGTAAGAAATGAGTGCAGACTAGTATTCTTTATTGTAATATGTTCCAAAATAAGAAGTCTATGCATCATAGGTGTCATGACTGGTTTCAAGTTTGTTATGTCTTGGTTAAGGGGGATATATATTTTTACACTAAATCAATAAAGGAACTTTTTTTACCTATGCAATTTGTAAGTTTATCAATAAAAAGTTGATTAAGGGCAACTATGATAAAAACAAGCATTAAATTCCACCCCTGAGAGTAAAAATTGCTGATTCAGCAAATTTTGCTTGATCTGTAGGTAATAATGTAAAAATTTACCTAGAAAGTAGAAATTCATTATTTTTATGTAACTTGCACTACATTTTTAATTATAAATGCTCGCTTTGACTTTTCGCAGTGTCTGACACATGTGCAACCACTGAAATTTGAGACGCGACATTCTTCGGTTGCATGTACATCCTATTATTTTCACCGAAATAAATAAATTGCATAATTTCTTATTTTTTTCAACACAAATACAGCTATACTAGTTTTCTTGAGGTTTAATTTGTAGTTCTGATGTAACATGACACCAGTTGGAGCTTTTGGAGAACTAGTAAGTGGTTAAGGGGTCCTTACTTATTCATTAAGCTCTCATACTGGTCTGAAATAGAGATAGAAATAGGGGTTTCTTTACATTAAATAGACCCTATTTTTGACAAAGAATGTATTTATGATGTTATATCAGCAAGATTAAATGGTTTATTCATTTTCCATGTAAATACCATTAGATTTTAAGATTTTCTGACATTGAAAAGCACAATAAAGGCAAATTAATTATGTAAGGGGACATAATTTAACTTAATGCATACACGAGAAATAGACAAACAGTCAACTTAGAGATGTGTTCTAGTACATGTATTGTCAAACAGATTTTGGAATAATAGTTAACTGCAATCTAAAGACTCTTGTTGTATTATTCTCATAATCTGAAAATGTTTAAAGTAATATAAGGCATGCTGTAAAATGTGGAATGGACTTTAATACCAGTTTTCATGATTTGGTGCTAAAACTGTTTCTTTCAGTCAGATTAACCATAAACAGAGTTGGCAATCCACTAATTCCTCCTGAATCATCATAATTGACTTCTGTGTTGATTTGAAACATCATATATTTGGGTTTTGTTCACTCCTTAAGTAAAAATGGTAAGATGAAAAAAAAGTGAAAATCTGCCAGATGGGGTAGGGATGTAATGTTTCATTTTTTTTGGGTAAGAAATGAGTGCAGACTAGTATTCTTTATTGTAATATGTTCCAAAATAAGAAGTCTATGCATCATAGGTGTCATGACTGGTTTCAAGTTTGTTATGTCTTGGTTAAGGGGGATATATATTTTTACACTAAATCAATAAAGGAACTTTTTTTACCTATGCAATTTGTAAGTTTATCAATACAAAGTTGATTAAGGGCAACTATGATAAAAACAAGCATTAAATTCCACCCCTGAGAGTAAAAATTGCTGATTCAGCAAATTTTGCTTGATCTGTAGGTAATAATGTAAAAATTTACCTAGAAAGTAGAAATTCATTATTTTTATGTAACTTGCACTACATTTTTAATTATAAATGCTCGCTTTGACTTTTCGCAGTGTCTGACACATGTGCAACCACTGAAATTTGAGACGCGACATTCTTCGGTTGCATGTACATCCTATTATTTTCACCGAAATAAATAAATTGCATAATTTCTTATTTTTTTCAACACAAATACAGCTATACTAGTTTTCTTGAGGTTTAATTTGTAGTTCTGATGTAACATGACACCAGTTGGAGCTTTTGGAGAACTAGTAAGTGGTTAAGGGGTCCTTACTTATTCATTAAGCTCTCATACTGGTCTGAAATAGAGATAGAAATAGGGGTTTCTTTACATTAAATAGACCCTATTTTTGACAAAGAATGTATTTATGATGTTATATCAGCAAGATTAAATGGTTTATTCATTTTCCATGTAAATACCATTAGATTTTAAGATTTTCTGACATTGAAAAGCACAATAAAGGCAAATTAATTATGTAAGGGGACATAATTTAACTTAATGCATACACGAGAAATAGACAAACAGTCAACTTAGAGATGTGTTCTAGTACATGTATTGTCAAACAGATTTTGGAATAATAGTTAACTGCAATCTAAAGACTCTTGTTGTATTATTCTCATAATCTGAAAATGTTTAAAGTAATATAAGGCATGCTGTAAAATGTGGAATGGACTTTAATACCAGTTTTCATGATTTGGTGCTAAAACTGTTTCTTTCAGTCAGATTAACCATAAACAGAGTTGGCAATCCACTAATTCCTCCTGAATCATCATAATTGACTTCTGTGTTGATTTGAAACATCATATATTTGGGTTTTGTTCACTCCTTAAGTAAAAATGGTAAGATGAAAAAAAAGTGAAAATCTGCCAGATGGGGTAGGGATGTAATGTTTCATTTTTTTTGGGTAAGAAATGAGTGCAGACTAGTATTCTTTATTGTAATATGTTCCAAAATAAGAAGTCTATGCATCATAGGTGTCATGACTGGTTTCAAGTTTGTTATGTCTTGGTTAAGGGGGATATATATTTTTACACTAAATCAATAAAGGAACTTTTTTTACCTATGCAATTTGTAAGTTTATCAATACAAAGTTGATTAAGGGCAACTATGATAAAAACAAGCATTAAATTCCACCCCTGAGAGTAAAAATTGCTGATTCAGCAAATTTTGCTTGATCTGTAGGTAATAATGTAAAAATTTACCTAGAAAGTAGAAATTCATTATTTTTATGTAACTTGCACTACATTTTTAATTATAAATGCTCGCTTTGACTTTTCGCAGTGTCTGACACATGTGCAACCACTGAAATTTGAGACGCGACATTCTTCGGTTGCATGTACATCCTATTATTTTCACCGAAATAAATAAATTGCATAATTTCTTATTTTTTTCAACACAAATACAGCTATACTAGTTTTCTTGAGGTTTAATTTGTAGTTCTGATGTAACATGACACCAGTTGGAGCTTTTGGAGAACTAGTAAGTGGTTAAGGGGTCCTTACTTATTCATTAAGCTCTCATACTGGTCTGAAATAGAGATAGAAATAGGGGTTTCTTTACATTAAATAGACCCTATTTTTGACAAAGAATGTATTTATGATGTTATATCAGCAAGATTAAATGGTTTATTCATTTTCCATGTAAATACCATTAGATTTTAAGATTTTCTGACATTGAAAAGCACAATAAAGGCAAATTAATTATGTAAGGGGACATAATTTAACTTAATGCATACACGAGAAATAGACAAACAGTCAACTTAGAGATGTGTTCTAGTACATGTATTGTCAAACAGATTTTGGAATAATAGTTAACTGCAATCTAAAGACTCTTGTTGTATTATTCTCATAATCTGAAAATGTTTAAAGTAATATAAGGCATGCTGTAAAATGTGGAATGGACTTTAATACCAGTTTTCATGATTTGGTGCTAAAACTGTTTCTTTCAGTCAGATTAACCATAAACAGAGTTGGCAATCCACTAATTCCTCCTGAATCATCATAATTGACTTCTGTGTTGATTTGAAACATCATATATTTGGGTTTTGTTCACTCCTTAAGTAAAAATGGTAAGATGAAAAAAAAGTGAAAATCTGCCAGATGGGGTAGGGATGTAATGTTTCATTTTTTTTGGGTAAGAAATGAGTGCAGACTAGTATTCTTTATTGTAATATGTTCCAAAATAAGAAGTCTATGCATCATAGGTGTCATGACTGGTTTCAAGTTTGTTATGTCTTGGTTAAGGGGGATATATATTTTTACACTAAATCAATAAAGGAACTTTTTTTACCTATGCAATTTGTAAGTTTATCAATACAAAGTTGATTAAGGGCAACTATGATAAAAACAAGCATTAAATTCCACCCCTGAGAGTAAAAATTGCTGATTCAGCAAATTTTGCTTGATCTGTAGGTAATAATGTAAAAATTTACCTAGAAAGTAGAAATTCATTATTTTTATGTAACTTGCACTACATTTTTAATTATAAATGCTCGCTTTGACTTTTCGCAGTGTCTGACACATGTGCAACCACTGAAATTTGAGACGTGACATTCTTCGGTTGCATGTACATCCTATTATTTTCACCGAAATAAATAAATTGCATAATTTCTTATTTTTTTCAACACAAATACAGCTATACTAGTTTTCTTGAGGTTTAATTTGTAGTTCTGATGTAACATGACACCAGTTGGAGCTTTTGGAGAACTAGTAAGTGGTTAAGGGGTCCTTACTTATTCATTAAGCTCTCATACTGGTCTGAAATAGAGATAGAAATAGGGGTTTCTTTACATTAAATAGACCCTATTTTTGACAAAGAATGTATTTATGATGTTATATCAGCAAGATTAAATGGTTTATTCATTTTCCATGTAAATACCATTAGATTTTAAGATTTTCTGACATTGAAAAGCACAATAAAGGCAAATTAATTATGTAAGGGGACATAATTTAACTTAATGCATACACGAGAAATAGACAAACAGTCAACTTAGAGATGTGTTCTAGTACATGTATTGTCAAACAGATTTTGGAATAATAGTTAACTGCAATCTAAAGACTCTTGTTGTATTATTCTCATAATCTGAAAATGTTTAAAGTAATATAAGGCATGCTGTAAAATGTGGAATGGACTTTAATACCAGTTTTCATGATTTGGTGCTAAAACTGTTTCTTTCAGTCAGATTAACCATAAACAGAGTTGGCAATCCACTAATTCCTCCTGAATCATCATAATTGACTTCTGTGTTGATTTGAAACATCATATATTTGGGTTTTGTTCACTCCTTAAGTAAAAATGGTAAGATGAAAAAAAAGTGAAAATCTGCCAGATGGGGTAGGGATGTAATGTTTCATTTTTTTTGGGTAAGAAATGAGTGCAGACTAGTATTCTTTATTGTAATATGTTCCAAAATAAGAAGTCTATGCATCATAGGTGTCATGACTGGTTTCAAGTTTGTTATGTCTTGGTTAAGGGGGATATATATTTTTACACTAAATCAATAAAGGAACTTTTTTTACCTATGCAATTTGTAAGTTTATCAATACAAAGTTGATTAAGGGCAACTATGATAAAAACAAGCATTAAATTCCACCCCTGAGAGTAAAAATTGCTGATTCAGCAAATTTTGCTTGATCTGTAGGTAATAATGTAAAAATTTACCTAGAAAGTAGAAATTCATTATTTTTATGTAACTTGCACTACATTTTTAATTATAAATGCTCGCTTTGACTTTTCGCAGTGTCTGACACATGTGCAACCACTGAAATTTGAGACGCGACATTCTTCGGTTGCATGTACATCCTATTATTTTCACCGAAATAAATAAATTGCATAATTTCTTATTTTTTTCAACACAAATACAGCTATACTAGTTTTCTTGAGGTTTAATTTGTAGTTCTGATGTAACATGACACCAGTTGGAGCTTTTGGAGAACTAGTAAGTGGTTAAGGGGTCCTTACTTATTCATTAAGCTCTCATACTGGTCTGAAATAGAGATAGAAATAGGGGTTTCTTTACATTAAATAGACCCTATTTTTGACAAAGAATGTATTTATGATGTTATATCAGCAAGATTAAATGGTTTATTCATTTTCCATGTAAATACCATTAGATTTTAAGATTTTCTGACATTGAAAAGCACAATAAAGGCAAATTAATTATGTAAGGGGACATAATTTAACTTAATGCATACACGAGAAATAGAATAACAGTCAACTTAGAGATGTGTTCTAGTACATGTATTGTCGAACAGATTTTGGAATAATAGTTAACTGCAATCTAAAGACTCTTGTTGTATTATTCTCATAATCTGAAAATGTTTAAAGTAATATAAGGCATGCTGTAAAATGTGGAATGGACTTTAATACCAGTTTTCATGATTTGGTGCTAAAACTGTTTCTTTCAGTCAGATTAACCATAAACAGAGTTGGCAATCCACTAATTCCTCCTGAATCATCATAATTGACTTCTGTGTTGATTTGAAACATCATATATTTGGGTTTTGTTCACTCCTTAAGTAAAAATGGTAAGATGAAAAAAAAAGTGAAAATCTGCCAGATGGGGTAGGGATGTAATGTTTCATTTTTTTTGGGTAAGAAATGAGTGCAGACTAGTATTCTTTATTGTAATATGTTCCAAAATAAGAAGTCTATGCATCATAGGTGTCATGACTGGTTTCAAGTTTGTTATGTCTTGGTTAAGGGGGATATATATTTTTACACTAAATCAATAAAGGAACTTTTTTTACCTATGCAATTTGTAAGTTTATCAATACAAAGTTGATTAAGGGCAACTATGATAAAAACAAGCATTAAATTCCACCCCTGAGAGTAAAAATTGCTGATTCAGCAAATTTTGCTTGATCTGTAGGTAATAATGTAAAAATTTACCTAGAAAGTAGAAATTCATTATTTTTATGTAACTTGCACTACATTTTTAATTATAAATGCTCGCTTTGACTTTTCGCAGTGTCTGACACATGTGCAACCACTGAAATTTGAGACGCGACATTCTTCGGTTGCATGTACATCCTATTATTTTCACCGAAATAAATAAATTGCATAATTTCTTATTTTTTTCAACACAAATACAGCTATACTAGTTTTCTTGAGGTTTAATTTGTAGTTCTGATGTAACATGACACCAGTTGGAGCTTTTGGAGAACTAGTAAGTGGTTAAGGGGTCCTTACTTATTCATTAAGCTCTCATACTGGTCTGAAATAGAGATAGAAATAGGGGTTTCTTTACATTAAATAGACCCTATTTTTGACAAAGAATGTATTTATGATGTTATATCAGCAAGATTAAATGGTTTATTCATTTTCCATGTAAATACCATTAGATTTTAAGATTTTCTGACATTGAAAAGCACAATAAAGGCAAATTAATTATGTAAGGGGACATAATTTAACTTAATGCATACACGAGAAATAGACAAACAGTCAACTTAGAGATGTGTTCTAGTACATGTATTGTCAAACAGATTTTGGAATAATAGTTAACTGCAATCTAAAGACTCTTGTTGTATTATTCTCATAATCTGAAAATGTTTAAAGTAATATAAGGCATGCTGTAAAATGTGGAATGGACTTTAATACCAGTTTTCATGATTTGGTGCTAAAACTGTTTCTTTCAGTCAGATTAACCATAAACAGAGTTGGCAATCCACTAATTCCTCCTGAATCATCATAATTGACTTCTGTGTTGATTTGAAACATCATATATTTGGGTTTTGTTCACTCCTTAAGTAAAAATGGTAAGATGAAAAAAAAGTGAAAATCTGCCAGATGGGGTAGGGATGTAATGTTTCATTTTTTTTGGGTAAGAAATGAGTGCAGACTAGTATTCTTTATTGTAATATGTTCCAAAATAAGAAGTCTATGCATCATAGGTGTCATGACTGGTTTCAAGTTTGTTATGTCTTGGTTAAGGGGGATATATATTTTTACACTAAATCAATAAAGGAACTTTTTTTACCTATGCAATTTGTAAGTTTATCAATACAAAGTTGATTAAGGGCAACTATGATAAAAACAAGCATTAAATTCCACCCCTGAGAGTAAAAATTGCTGATTCAGCAAATTTTGCTTGATCTGTAGGTAATAATGTAAAAATTTACCTAGAAAGTAGAAATTCATTATTTTTATGTAACTTGCACTACATTTTTAATTATAAATGCTCGCTTTGACTTTTCCCAGTGTCTGACACATGTGCAACCACTGAAATTTGAGACGCGACATTCTTCGGTTGCATGTACATCCTATTATTTTCACCGAAATAAATAAATTGCATAATTTCTTATTTTTTTCAACACAAATACAGCTATACTAGTTTTCTTGAGGTTTAATTTGTAGTTCTGATGTAACATGACACCAGTTGGAGCTTTTGGAGAACTAGTAAGTGGTTAAGGGGTCCTTACTTATTCATTAAGCTCTCATACTGGTCTGAAATAGAGATAGAAATAGGGGTTTCTTTACATTAAATAGACCCTATTTTTGACAAAGAATGTATTTATGATGTTATATCAGCAAGATTAAATGGTTTATTCATTTTCCATGTAAATACCATTAGATTTTAAGATTTTCTGACATTGAAAAGCACAATAAAGGCAAATTAATTATGTAAGGGGACATAATTTAACTTAATGCATACACGAGAAATAGACAAACAGTCAACTTAGAGATGTGTTCTAGTACATGTATTGTCAAACAGATTTTGGAATAATAGTTAACTGCAATCTAAAGACTCTTGTTGTATTATTCTCATAATCTGAAAATGTTTAAAGTAATATAAGGCATGCTGTAAAATGTGGAATGGACTTTAATACCAGTTTTCATGATTTGGTGCTAAAACTGTTTCTTTCAGTCAGATTAACCATAAACAGAGTTGGCAATCCACTAATTCCTCCTGAATCATCATAATTGACTTCTGTGTTGATTTGAAACATCATATATTTGGGTTTTGTTCACTCCTTAAGTAAAAATGGTAAGATGAAAAAAAAGTGAAAATCTGCCAGATGGGGTAGGGATGTAATGTTTCATTTTTTTTGGGTAAGAAATGAGTGCAGACTAGTATTCTTTATTGTAATATGTTCCAAAATAAGAAGTCTATGCATCATAGGTGTCATGACTGGTTTCAAGTTTGTTATGTCTTGGTTAAGGGGGATATATATTTTTACACTAAATCAATAAAGGAACTTTTTTTACCTATGCAATTTGTAAGTTTATCAATACAAAGTTGATTAAGGGCAACTATGATAAAAACAAGCATTAAATTCCACCCCTGAGAGTAAAAATTGCTGATTCAGCAAATTTTGCTTGATCTGTAGGTAATAATGTAAAAATTTACCTAGAAAGTAGAAATTCATTATTTTTATGTAACTTGCACTACATTTTTAATTATAAATGCTCGCTTTGACTTTTCGCAGTGTCTGACACATGTGCAACCACTGAAATTTGAGACGCGACATTCTTCGGTTGCATGTACATCCTATTATTTTCACCGAAATAAATAAATTGCATAATTTCTTATTTTTTTCAACACAAATACAGCTATACTAGTTTTCTTGAGGTTTAATTTGTAGTTCTGATGTAACATGACACCAGTTGGAGCTTTTGGAGAACTAGTAAGTGGTTAAGGGGTCCTTACTTATTCATTAAGCTCTCATACTGGTCTGAAATAGAGATAGAAATAGGGGTTTCTTTACATTAAATAGACCCTATTTTTGACAAAGAATGTATTTATGATGTTATATCAGCAAGATTAAATGGTTTATTCATTTTCCATGTAAATACCATTAGATTTTAAGATTTTCTGACATTGAAAAGCACAATAAAGGCAAATTAATTATGTAAGGGGACATAATTTAACTTAATGCATACACGAGAAATAGACAAACAGTCAACTTAGAGATGTGTTCTAGTACATGTATTGTCAAACAGATTTTGGAATAATAGTTAACTGCAATCTAAAGACTCTTGTTGTATTATTCTCATAATCTGAAAATGTTTAAAGTAATATAAGGCATGCTGTAAAATGTGGAATGGACTTTAATACCAGTTTTCATGATTTGGTGCTAAAACTGTTTCTTTCAGTCAGATTAACCATAAACAGAGTTGGCAATCCACTAATTCCTCCTGAATCATCATAATTGACTTCTGTGTTGATTTGAAACATCATATATTTGGGTTTTGTTCACTCCTTAAGTAAAAATGGTAAGATGAAAAAAAAGTGAAAATCTGCCAGATGGGGTAGGGATGTAATGTTTCATTTTTTTTGGGTAAGAAATGAGTGCAGACTAGTATTCTTTATTGTAATATGTTCCAAAATAAGAAGTCTATGCATCATAGGTGTCATGACTGGTTTCAAGTTTGTTATGTCTTGGTTAAGGGGGATATATATTTTTACACTAAATCAATAAAGGAACTTTTTTTACCTATGCAATTTGTAAGTTTATCAATACAAAGTTGATTAAGGGCAACTATGATAAAAACAAGCATTAAATTCCACCCCTGAGAGTAAAAATTGCTGATTCAGCAAATTTTGCTTGATCTGTAGGTAATAATGTAAAAATTTACCTAGAAAGTAGAAATTCATTATTTTTATGTAACTTGCACTACATTTTTAATTATAAATGCTCGCTTTGACTTTTCGCAGTGTCTGACACATGTGCAACCACTGAAATTTGAGACGCGACATTCTTCGGTTGCATGTACATCCTATTATTTTCACCGAAATAAATAAATTGCATAATTTCTTATTTTTTTCAACACAAATACAGCTATACTAGTTTTCTTGAGGTTTAATTTGTAGTTCTGATGTAACATGACACCAGTTGGAGCTTTTGGAGAACTAGTAAGTGGTTAAGGGGTCCTTACTTATTCATTAAGCTCTCATACTGGTCTGAAATAGAGATAGAAATAGGGGTTTCTTTACATTAAATAGACCCTATTTTTGACAAAGAATGTATTTATGATGTTATATCAGCAAGATTAAATGGTTTATTCATTTTCCATGTAAATACCATTAGATTTTAAGATTTTCTGACATTGAAAAGCACAATAAAGGCAAATTAATTATGTAAGGGGACATAATTTAACTTAATGCATACACGAGAAATAGACAAACAGTCAACTTAGAGATGTGTTCTAGTACATGTATTGTCAAACAGATTTTGGAATAATAGTTAACTGCAATCTAAAGACTCTTGTTGTATTATTCTCATAATCTGAAAATGTTTAAAGTAATATAAGGCATGCTGTAAAATGTGGAATGGACTTTAATACCAGTTTTCATGATTTGGTGCTAAAACTGTTTCTTTCAGTCAGATTAACCATAAACAGAGTTGGCAATCCACTAATTCCTCCTGAATCATCATAATTGACTTCTGTGTTGATTTGAAACATCATATATTTGGGTTTTGTTCACTCCTTAAGTAAAAATGGTAAGATGAAAAAAAAGTGAAAATCTGCCAGATGGGGTAGGGATGTAATGTTTCATTTTTTTTGGGTAAGAAATGAGTGCAGACTAGTATTCTTTATTGTAATATGTTCCAAAATAAGAAGTCTATGCATCATAGGTGTCATGACTGGTTTCAAGTTTGTTATGTCTTGGTTAAGGGGGATATATATTTTTACACTAAATCAATAAAGGAACTTTTTTTACCTATGCAATTTGTAAGTTTATCAATACAAAGTTGATTAAGGGCAACTATGATAAAAACAAGCCTTAAATTCCACCCCTGAGAGTAAAAATTGCTGATTCAGCAAATTTTGCTTGATCTGTAGGTAATAATGTAAAAATTTACCTAGAAAGTAGAAATTCATTATTTTTATGTAACTTGCACTACATTTTTAATTATAAATGCTCGCTTTGACTTTTCGCAGTGTCTGACACATGTGCAACCACTGAAATTTGAGACGCGACATTCTTCGGTTGCATGTACATCCTATTATTTTCACCGAAATAAATAAATTGCATAATTTCTTATTTTTTTCAACACAAATACAGCTATACTAGTTTTCTTGAGGTTTAATTTGTAGTTCTGATGTAACATGACACCAGTTGGAGCTTTTGGAGAACTAGTAAGTGGTTAAGGGGTCCTTACTTATTCATTAAGCTCTCATACTGGTCTGAAATAGAGATAGAAATAGGGGTTTCTTTACATTAAATAGACCCTATTTTTGACAAAGAATGTATTTATGATGTTATATCAGCAAGATTAAATGGTTTATTCATTTTCCATGTAAATACCATTAGATTTTAAGATTTTCTGACATTGAAAAGCACAATAAAGGCAAATTAATTATGTAAGGGGACATAATTTAACTTAATGCATACACGAGAAATAGACAAACAGTCAACTTAGAGATGTGTTCTAGTACATGTATTGTCAAACAGATTTTGGAATAATAGTTAACTGCAATCTAAAGACTCTTGTTGTATTATTCTCATAATCTGAAAATGTTTAAAGTAATATAAGGCATGCTGTAAAATGTGGAATGGACTTTAATACCAGTTTTCATGATTTGGTGCTAAAACTGTTTCTTTCAGTCAGATTAACCATAAACAGAGTTGGCAATCCACTAATTCCTCCTGAATCATCATAATTGACTTCTGTGTTGATTTGAAACATCATATATTTGGGTTTTGTTCACTCCTTAAGTAAAAATGGTAAGATGAAAAAAAAGTGAAAATCTGCCAGATGGGGTAGGGATGTAATGTTTCATTTTTTTTGGGTAAGAAATGAGTGCAGACTAGTATTCTTTATTGTAATATGTTCCAAAATAAGAAGTCTATGCATCATAGGTGTCATGACTGGTTTCAAGTTTGTTATGTCTTGGTTAAGGGGGATATATATTTTTACACTAAATCAATAAAGGAACTTTTTTTACCTATGCAATTTGTAAGTTTATCAATACAAAGTTGATTAAGGGCAACTATGATAAAAACAAGCATTAAATTCCACCCCTGAGAGTAAAAATTGCTGATTCAGCAAATTTTGCTTGATCTGTAGGTAATAATGTAAAAATTTACCTAGAAAGTAGAAATTCATTATTTTTATGTAACTTGCACTACATTTTTAATTATAAATGCTCGCTTTGACTTTTCGCAGTGTCTGACACATGTGCAACCACTGAAATTTGAGACGCGACATTCTTCGGTTGCATGTACATCCTATTATTTTCACCGAAATAAATAAATTGCATAATTTCTTATTTTTTTCAACACAAATACAGCTATACTAGTTTTCTTGAGGTTTAATTTGTAGTTCTGATGTAACATGACACCAGTTGGAGCTTTTGGAGAACTAGTAAGTGGTTAAGGGGTCCTTACTTATTCATTAAGCTCTCATACTGGTCTGAAATAGAGATAGAAATAGGGGTTTCTTTACATTAAATAGACCCTATTTTTGACAAAGAATGTATTTATGATGTTATATCAGCAAGATTAAATGGTTTATTCATTTTCCATGTAAATACCATTAGATTTTAAGATTTTCTGACATTGAAAAGCACAATAAAGGCAAATTAATTATGTAAGGGGACATAATTTAACTTAATGCATACACGAGAAATAGACAAACAGTCAACTTAGAGATGTGTTCTAGTACATGTATTGTCAAACAGATTTTGGAATAATAGTTAACTGCAATCTAAAGACTCTTGTTGTATTATTCTCATAATCTGAAAATGTTTAAAGTAATATAAGGCATGCTGTAAAATGTGGAATGGACTTTAATACCAGTTTTCATGATTTGGTGCTAAAACTGTTTCTTTCAGTCAGATTAACCATAAACAGAGTTGGCAATCCACTAATTCCTCCTGAATCATCATAATTGACTTCTGTGTTGATTTGAAACATCATATATTTGGGTTTTGTTCACTCCTTAAGTAAAAATGGTAAGATGAAAAAAAAGTGAAAATCTGCCAGATGGGGTAGGGATGTAATGTTTCATTTTTTTTGGGTAAGAAATGAGTGCAGACTAGTATTCTTTATTGTAATATGTTCCAAAATAAGAAGTCTATGCATCATAGGTGTCATGACTGGTTTCAAGTTTGTTATGTCTTGGTTAAGGGGGATATATATTTTTACACTAAATCAATAAAGGAACTTTTTTTACCTATGCAATTTGTAAGTTTATCAATACAAAGTTGATTAAGGGCAACTATGATAAAAACAAGCATTAAATTCCACCCCTGAGAGTAAAAATTGCTGATTCAGCAAATTTTGCTTGATCTGTAGGTAATAATGTAAAAATTTACCTAGAAAGTAGAAATTCATTATTTTTATGTAACTTGCACTACATTTTTAATTATAAATGCTCGCTTTGACTTTTCGCAGTGTCTGACACATGTGCAACCACTGAAATTTGAGACGCGACATTCTTCGGTTGCATGTACATCCTATTATTTTCACCGAAATAAATAAATTGCATAATTTCTTATTTTTTTCAACACAAATACAGCTATACTAGTTTTCTTGAGGTTTAATTTGTAGTTCTGATGTAACATGACACCAGTTGGAGCTTTTGGAGAACTAGTAAGTGGTTAAGGGGTCCTTACTTATTCATTAAGCTCTCATACTGGTCTGAAATAGAGATAGAAATAGGGGTTTCTTTACATTAAATAGACCCTATTTTTGACAAAGAATGTATTTATGATGTTATATCAGCAAGATTAAATGGTTTATTCATTTTCCATGTAAATACCATTAGATTTTAAGATTTTCTGACATTGAAAAGCACAATAAAGGCAAATTAATTATGTAAGGGGACATAATTTAACTTAATGCATACACGAGAAATAGACAAACAGTCAACTTAGAGATGTGTTCTAGTACATGTATTGTCAAACAGATTTTGGAATAATAGTTAACTGCAATCTAAAGACTCTTGTTGTATTATTCTCATAATCTGAAAATGTTTAAAGTAATATAAGGCATGCTGTAAAATATGGAATGGACTTTAATACCAGTTTTCATGATTTGGTGCTAAAACTGTTTCTTTCAGTCAGATTAACCATAAACAGAGTTGGCAATCCACTAATTCCTCCTGAATCATCATAATTGACTTCTGTGTTGATTTGAAACATCATATATTTGGGTTTTGTTCACTCCTTAAGTAAAAATGGTAAGATGAAAAAAAAGTGAAAATCTGCCAGATGGGGTAGGGATGTAATGTTTCATTTTTTTTGGGTAAGAAATGAGTGCAGACTAGTATTCTTTATTGTAATATGTTCCAAAATAAGAAGTCTATGCATCATAGGTGTCATGACTGGTTTCAAGTTTGTTATGTCTTGGTTAAGGGGGATATATATTTTTACACTAAATCAATAAAGGAACTTTTTTTACCTATGCAATTTGTAAGTTTATCAATACAAAGTTGATTAAGGGCAACTATGATAAAAACAAGCATTAAATTCCACCCCTGAGAGTAAAAATTGCTGATTCAGCAAATTTTGCTTGATCTGTAGGTAATAATGTAAAAATTTACCTAGAAAGTAGAAATTCATTATTTTTATGTAACTTGCACTACATTTTTAATTATAAATGCTCGCTTTGACTTTTCGCAGTGTCTAACACATGTGCAACCACTGAAATTTGAGACGCGACATTCTTCGGTTGCATGTACATCCTATTATTTTCACCGAAATAAATAAATTGCATAATTTCTTATTTTTTTCAACACAAATACAGCTATACTAGTTTTCTTGAGGTTTAATTTGTAGTTCTGATGTAACATGACACCAGTTGGAGCTTTTGGAGAACTAGTAAGTGGTTAAGGGGTCCTTACTTATTCATTAAGCTCTCATACTGGTCTGAAATAGAGATAGAAATAGGGGTTTCTTTACATTAAATAGACCCTATTTTTGACAAAGAATGTATTTATGATGTTATATCAGCAAGATTAAATGGTTTATTCATTTTCCATGTAAATACCATTAGATTTTAAGATTTTCTGACATTGAAAAGCACAATAAAGGCAAATTAATTATGTAAGGGGACATAATTTAACTTAATGCATACACGAGAAATAGACAAACAGTCAACTTAGAGATGTGTTCTAGTACATGTATTGTCAAACAGATTTTGGAATAATAGTTAACTGCAATCTAAAGACTCTTGTTGTATTATTCTCATAATCTGAAAATGTTTAAAGTAATATAAGGCATGCTGTAAAATGTGGAATGGACTTTAATACCAGTTTTCATGATTTGGTGCTAAAACTGTTTCTTTCAGTCAGATTAACCATAAACAGAGTTGGCAATCCACTAATTCCTCCTGAATCATCATAATTGACTTCTGTGTTGATTTGAAACATCATATATTTGGGTTTTGTTCACTCCTTAAGTAAAAATGGTAAGATGAAAAAAAAGTGAAAATCTGCCAGATGGGGTAGGGATGTAATGTTTCATTTTTTTTGGGTAAGAAATGAGTGCAGACTAGTATTCTTTATTGTAATATGTTCCAAAATAAGAAGTCTATGCATCATAGGTGTCATGACTGGTTTCAAGTTTGTTATGTCTTGGTTAAGGGGGATATATATTTTTACACTAAATCAATAAAGGAACTTTTTTTACCTATGCAATTTGTAAGTTTATCAATACAAAGTTGATTAAGGGCAACTATGATAAAAACAAGCCTTAAATTCCACCCCTGAGAGTAAAAATTGCTGATTCAGCAAATTTTGCTTGATCTGTAGGTAATAATGTAAAAATTTACCTAGAAAGTAGAAATTCATTATTTTTATGAAACTTGCACTACATTTTTAATTATAAATGCTCGCTTTGACTTTTCGCAGTGTCTGACACATGTGCAACCACTGAAATTTGAGACGCGACATTCTTCGGTTGCATGTACATCCTATTATTTTCACCGAAATAAATAAATTGCATAATTTCTTATTTTTTTCAACACAAATACAGCTATACTAGTTTTCTTGAGGTTTAATTTGTAGTTCTGATGTAACATGACACCAGTTGGAGCTTTTGGAGAACTAGTAAGTGGTTAAGGGGTCCTTACTTATTCATTAAGCTCTCATACTGGTCTGAAATAGAGATAGAAATAGGGGTTTCTTTACATTAAATAGACCCTATTTTTGACAAAGAATGTATTTATGATGTTATATCAGCAAGATTAAATGGTTTATTCATTTTCCATGTAAATACCATTAGATTTTAAGATTTTCTGACATTGAAAAGCACAATAAAGGCAAATTAATTATGTAAGGGGACATAATTTAACTTAATGCATACACGAGAAATAGACAAACAGTCAACTTAGAGATGTGTTCTAGTACATGTATTGTCAAACAGATTTTGGAATAATAGTTAACTGCAATCTAAAGACTCTTGTTGTATTATTCTCATAATCTGAAAATGTTTAAAGTAATATAAGGCATGCTGTAAAATGTGGAATGGACTTTAATACCAGTTTTCATGATTTGGTGCTAAAACTGTTTCTTTCAGTCAGATTAACCATAAACAGAGTTGGCAATCCACTAATTCCTCCTGAATCATCATAATTGACTTCTGTGTTGATTTGAAACATCATATATTTGGGTTTTGTTCACTCCTTAAGTAAAAATGGTAAGATGAAAAAAAAGTGAAAATCTGCCAGATGGGGTAGGGATGTAATGTTTCATTTTTTTTGGGTAAGAAATGAGTGCAGACTAGTATTCTTTATTGTAATATGTTCCAAAATAAGAAGTCTATGCATCATAGGTGTCATGACTGGTTTCAAGTTTGTTATGTCTTGGTTAAGGGGGATATATATTTTTACACTAAATCAATAAAGGAACTTTTTTTACCTATGCAATTTGTAAGTTTATCAATACAAAGTTGATTAAGGGCAACTATGATAAAAACAAGCCTTAAATTCCACCCCTGAGAGTAAAAATTGCTGATTCAGCAAATTTTGCTTGATCTGTAGGTAATAATGTAAAAATTTACCTAGAAAGTAGAAATTCATTATTTTTATGTAACTTGCACTACATTTTTAATTATAAATGCTCGCTTTGACTTTTCGCAGTGTCTGACACATGTGCAACCACTGAAATTTGAGACGCGACATTCTTCGGTTGCATGTACATCCTATTATTTTCACCGAAATAAATAAATTGCATAATTTCTTATTTTTTTCAACACAAATACAGCTATACTAGTTTTCTTGAGGTTTAATTTGTAGTTCTGATGTAACATGACACCAGTTGGAGCTTTTGGAGAACTAGTAAGTGGTTAAGGGGTCCTTACTTATTCATTAAGCTCTCATACTGGTCTGAAATAGAGATAGAAATAGGGGTTTCTTTACATTAAATAGACCCTATTTTTGACAAAGAATGTATTTATGATGTTATATCAGCAAGATTAAATGGTTTATTCATTTTCCATGTAAATACCATTAGATTTTAAGATTTTCTGACATTGAAAAGCACAATAAAGGCAAATTAATTATGTAAGGGGACATAATTTAACTTAATGCATACACGAGAAATAGACAAACAGTCAACTTAGAGATGTGTTCTAGTACATGTATTGTCAAACAGATTTTGGAATAATAGTTAACTGCAATCTAAAGACTCTTGTTGTATTATTCTCATAATCTGAAAATGTTTAAAGTAATATAAGGCATGCTGTAAAATGTGGAATGGACTTTAATACCAGTTTTCATGATTTGGTGCTAAAACTGTTTCTTTCAGTCAGATTAACCATAAACAGAGTTGGCAATCCACTAATTCCTCCTGAATCATCATAATTGACTTCTGTGTTGATTTGAAACATCATATATTTGGGTTTTGTTCACTCCTTAAGTAAAAATGGTAAGATGAAAAAAAAGTGAAAATCTGCCAGATGGGGTAGGGATGTAATGTTTCATTTTTTTTGGGTAAGAAATGAGTGCAGACTAGTATTCTTTATTGTAATATGTTCCAAAATAAGAAGTCTATGCATCATAGGTGTCATGACTGGTTTCAAGTTTGTTATGTCTTGGTTAAGGGGGATATATATTTTTACACTAAATCAATAAAGGAACTTTTTTTACCTATGCAATTTGTAAGTTTATCAATACAAAGTTGATTAAGGGCAACTATGATAAAAACAAGCCTTAAATTCCACCCCTGAGAGTAAAAATTGCTGATTCAGCAAATTTTGCTTGATCTGTAGGTAATAATGTAAAAATTTACCTAGAAAGTAGAAATTCATTATTTTTATGTAACTTGCACTACATTTTTAATTATAAATGCTCGCTTTGACTTTTCGCAGTGTCTGACACATGTGCAACCACTGAAATTTGAGACGCGACATTCTTCGGTTGCATGTACATCCTATTATTTTCACCGAAATAAATAAATTGCATAATTTCTTATTTTTTTCAACACAAATACAGCTATACTAGTTTTCTTGAGGTTTAATTTGTAGTTCTGATGTAACATGACACCAGTTGGAGCTTTTGGAGAACTAGTAAGTGGTTAAGGGGTCCTTACTTATTCATTAAGCTCTCATACTGGTCTGAAATAGAGATAGAAATAGGGGTTTCTTTACATTAAATAGACCCTATTTTTGACAAAGAATGTATTTATGATGTTATATCAGCAAGATTAAATGGTTTATTCATTTTCCATGTAAATACCATTAGATTTTAAGATTTTCTGACATTGAAAAGCACAATAAAGGCAAATTAATTATGTAAGGGGACATAATTTAACTTAATGCATACACGAGAAATAGACAAACAGTCAACTTAGAGATGTGTTCTAGTACATGTATTGTCAAACAGATTTTGGAATAATAGTTAACTGCAATCTAAAGACTCTTGTTGTATTATTCTCATAATCTGAAAATGTTTAAAGTAATATAAGGCATGCTGTAAAATGTGGAATGGACTTTAATACCAGTTTTCATGATTTGGTGCTAAAACTGTTTCTTTCAGTCAGATTAACCATAAACAGAGTTGGCAATCCACTAATTCCTCCTGAATCATCATAATTGACTTCTGTGTTGATTTGAAACATCATATATTTGGGTTTTGTTCACTCCTTAAGTAAAAATGGTAAGATGAAAAAAAAGTGAAAATCTGCCAGATGGGGTAGGGATGTAATGTTTCATTTTTTTTGGGTAAGAAATGAGTGCAGACTAGTATTCTTTATTGTAATATGTTCCAAAATAAGAAGTCTATGCATCATAGGTGTCATGACTGGTTTCAAGTTTGTTATGTCTTGGTTAAGGGGGATATATATTTTTACACTAAATCAATAAAGGAACTTTTTTTACCTATGCAATTTGTAAGTTTATCAATACAAAGTTGATTAAGGGCAACTATGATAAAAACAAGCCTTAAATTCCACCCCTGAGAGTAAAAATTGCTGATTCAGCAAATTTTGCTTGATCTGTAGGTAATAATGTAAAAATTTACCTAGAAAGTAGAAATTCATTATTTTTATGTAACTTGCACTACATTTTTAATTATAAATGCTCGCTTTGACTTTTCGCAGTGTCTGACACATGTGCAACCACTGAAATTTGAGACGCGACATTCTTCGGTTGCATGTACATCCTATTATTTTCACCGAAATAAATAAATTGCATAATTTCTTATTTTTTTCAACACAAATACAGCTATACTAGTTTTCTTGAGGTTTAATTTGTAGTTCTGATGTAACATGACACCAGTTGGAGCTTTTGGAGAACTAGTAAGTGGTTAAGGGGTCCTTACTTATTCATTAAGCTCTCATACTGGTCTGAAATAGAGATAGAAATAGGGGTTTCTTTACATTAAATAGACCCTATTTTTGACAAAGAATGTATTTATGATGTTATATCAGCAAGATTAAATGGTTTATTCATTTTCCATGTAAATACCATTAGATTTTAAGATTTTCTGACATTGAAAAGCACAATAAAGGCAAATTAATTATGTAAGGGGACATAATTTAACTTAATGCATACACGAGAAATAGACAAACAGTCAACTTAGAGATGTGTTCTAGTACATGTATTGTCAAACAGATTTTGGAATAATAGTTAACTGCAATCTAAAGACTCTTGTTGTATTATTCTCATAATCTGAAAATGTTTAAAGTAATATAAGGCATGCTGTAAAATGTGGAATGGACTTTAATACCAGTTTTCATGATTTGGTGCTAAAACTGTTTCTTTCAGTCAGATTAACCATAAACAGAGTTGGCAATCCACTAATTCCTCCTGAATCATCATAATTGACTTCTGTGTTGATTTGAAACATCATATATTTGGGTTTTGTTCACTCCTTAAGTAAAAATGGTAAGATGAAAAAAAAGTGAAAATCTGCCAGATGGGGTAGGGATGTAATGTTTCATTTTTTTTGGGTAAGAAATGAGTGCAGACTAGTATTCTTTATTGTAATATGTTCCAAAATAAGAAGTCTATGCATCATAGGTGTCATGACTGGTTTCAAGTTTGTTATGTCTTGGTTAAGGGGGATATATATTTTTACACTAAATCAATAAAGGAACTTTTTTTACCTATGCAATTTGTAAGTTTATCAATACAAAGTTGATTAAGGGCAACTATGATAAAAACAAGCCTTAAATTCCACCCCTGAGAGTAAAAATTGCTGATTCAGCAAATTTTGCTTGATCTGTAGGTAATAATGTAAAAATTTACCTAGAAAGTAGAAATTCATTATTTTTATGTAACTTGCACTACATTTTTAATTATAAATGCTCGCTTTGACTTTTCGCAGTGTCTGACACATGTGCAACCACTGAAATTTGAGACACGACATTCTTCGGTTGCATGTACATCCTATTATTTTCACCGAAATAAATAAATTGCATAATTTCTTATTTTTTTCAACACAAATACAGCTATACTAGTTTTCTTGAGGTTTAATTTGTAGTTCTGATGTAACATGACACCAGTTGGAGCTTTTGGAGAACTAGTAAGTGGTTAAGGGGTCCTTACTTATTCATTAAGCTCTCATACTGGTCTGAAATAGAGATAGAAATAGGGGTTTCTTTACATTAAATAGACCCTATTTTTGACAAAGAATGTATTTATGATGTTATATCAGCAAGATTAAATGGTTTATTCATTTTCCATGTAAATACCATTAGATTTTAAGATTTTCTGACATTGAAAAGCACAATAAAGGCAAATTAATTATGTAAGGGGACATAATTTAACTTAATGCATACACGAGAAATAGACAAACAGTCAACTTAGAGATGTGTTCTAGTACATGTATTGTCAAACAGATTTTGGAATAATAGTTAACTGCAATCTAAAGACTCTTGTTGTATTATTCTCATAATCTGAAAATGTTTAAAGTAATATAAGGCATGCTGTAAAATGTGGAATGGACTTTAATACCAGTTTTCATGATTTGGTGCTAAAACTGTTTCTTTCAGTCAGATTAACCATAAACAGAGTTGGCAATCCACTAATTCCTCCTGAATCATCATAATTGACTTCTGTGTTGATTTGAAACATCATATATTTGGGTTTTGTTCACTCCTTAAGTAAAAATGGTAAGATGAAAAAAAAGTGAAAATCTGCCAGATGGGGTAGGGATGTAATGTTTCATTTTTTTTGGGTAAGAAATGAGTGCAGACTAGTATTCTTTATTGTAATATGTTCCAAAATAAGAAGTCTATGCATCATAGGTGTCATGACTGGTTTCAAGTTTGTTATGTCTTGGTTAAGGGGGATATATATTTTTACACTAAATCAATAAAGGAACTTTTTTTACCTATGCAATTTGTAAGTTTATCAATACAAAGTTGATTAAGGGCAACTATGATAAAAACAAGCCTTAAATTCCACCCCTGAGAGTAAAAATTGCTGATTCAGCAAATTTTGCTTGATCTGTAGGTAATAATGTAAAAATTTACCTAGAAAGTAGAAATTCATTATTTTTATGTAACTTGCACTACATTTTTAATTATAAATGCTCGCTTTGACTTTTCGCAGTGTCTGACACATGTGCAACCACTGAAATTTGAGACACGACATTCTTCGGTTGCATGTACATCCTATTATTTTCACCGAAATAAATAAATTGCATAATTTCTTATTTTTTTCAACACAAATACAGCTATACTAGTTTTCTTGAGGTTTAATTTGTAGTTCTGATGTAACATGACACCAGTTGGAGCTTTTGGAGAACTAGTAAGTGGTTAAGGGGTCCTTACTTATTCATTAAGCTCTCATACTGGTCTGAAATAGAGATAGAAATAGGGGTTTCTTTACATTAAATAGACCCTATTTTTGACAAAGAATGTATTTATGATGTTATATCAGCAAGATTAAATGGTTTATTCATTTTCCATGTAAATACCATTAGATTTTAAGATTTTCTGACATTGAAAAGCACAATAAAGGCAAATTAATTATGTAAGGGGACATAATTTAACTTAATGCATACACGAGAAATAGACAAACAGTCAACTTAGAGATGTGTTCTAGTACATGTATTGTCAAACAGATTTTGGAATAATAGTTATAACTGCAATCTAAAGACTCTTGTTGTATTATTCTCATAATCTGAAAATGTTTAAAGTAATATAAGGCATGCTGTAAAATGTGGAATGGACTTTAATACCAGTTTTCATGATTTGGTGCTAAAACTGTTTCTTTCAGTCAGATTAACCATAAACAGAGTTGGCAATCCACTAATTCCTCCTGAATCATCATAATTGACTTCTGTGTTGATTTGAAACATCATATATTTGGGTTTTGTTCACTCCTTAAGTAAAAATGGTAAGATGAAAAAAAAGTGAAAATCTGCCAGATGGGGTAGGGATGTAATGTTTCATTTTTTTTGGGTAAGAAATGAGTGCAGACTAGTATTCTTTATTGTAATATGTTCCAAAATAAGAAGTCTATGCATCATAGGTGTCATGACTGGTTTCAAGTTTGTTATGTCTTGGTTAAGGGGGATATATATTTTTACACTAAATCAATAAAGGAACTTTTTTTACCTATGCAATTTGTAAGTTTATCAATACAAAGTTGATTAAGGGCAACTATGATAAAAACAAGCCTTAAATTCCACCCCTGAGAGTAAAAATTGCTGATTCAGCAAATTTTGCTTGATCTGTAGGTAATAATGTAAAAATTTACCTAGAAAGTAGAAATTCATTATTTTTATGTAACTTGCACTACATTTTTAATTATAAATGCTCGCTTTGACTTTTCGCAGTGTCTGACACATGTGCAACCACTGAAATTTGAGACACGACATTCTTCGGTTGCATGTACATCCTATTATTTTCACCGAAATAAATAAATTGCATAATTTCTTATTTTTTTCAACACAAATACAGCTATACTAGTTTTCTTGAGGTTTAATTTGTAGTTCTGATGTAACATGACACCAGTTGGAGCTTTTGGAGAACTAGTAAGTGGTTAAGGGGTCCTTACTTATTCATTAAGCTCTCATACTGGTCTGAAATAGAGATAGAAATAGGGGTTTCTTTACATTAAATAGACCCTATTTTTGACAAAGAATGTATTTATGATGTTATATCAGCAAGATTAAATGGTTTATTCATTTTCCATGTAAATACCATTAGATTTTAAGATTTTCTGACATTGAAAAGCACAATAAAGGCAAATTAATTATGTAAGGGGACATAATTTAACTTAATGCATACACGAGAAATAGACAAACAGTCAACTTAGAGATGTGTTCTAGTACATGTATTGTCAAACAGATTTTGGAATAATAGTTATAACTGCAATCTAAAGACTCTTGTTGTATTATTCTCATAATCTGAAAATGTTTAAAGTAATATAAGGCATGCTGTAAAATGTGGAATGGACTTTAATACCAGTTTTCATGATTTGGTGCTAAAACTGTTTCTTTCAGTCAGATTAACCATAAACAGAGTTGGCAATCCACTAATTCCTCCTGAATCATCATAATTGACTTCTGTGTTGATTTGAAACATCATATATTTGGGTTTTGTTCACTCCTTAAGTAAAAATGGTAAGATGAAAAAAAAGTGAAAATCTGCCAGATGGGGTAGGGATGTAATGTTTCATTTTTTTTGGGTAAGAAATGAGTGCAGACTAGTATTCTTTATTGTAATATGTTCCAAAATAAGAAGTCTATGCATCATAGGTGTCATGACTGGTTTCAAGTTTGTTATGTCTTGGTTAAGGGGGATATATATTTTTACACTAAATCAATAAAGGAACTTGTTTTACCTATGCAATTTGTAAGTTTATCAATACAAAGTTGATTAAGGGCAACTATGATAAAAACAAGCCTTAAATTCCACCCCTGAGAGTAAAAATTGCTGATTCAGCAAATTTTGCTTGATCTGTAGGTAATAATGTAAAAATTTACCTAGAAAGTAGAAATTCATTATTTTTATGTAACTTGCACTACATTTTTAATTATAAATGCTCGCTTTGACTTTTCGCAGTGTCTGACACATGTGCAACCACTGAAATTTGAGACGCGACATTCTTCGGTTGCATGTACATCCTATTATTTTCACCGAAATAAATAAATTGCATAATTTCTTATTTTTTTCAACACAAATACAGCTATACTAGTTTTCTTGAGGTTTAATTTGTAGTTCTGATGTAACATGACACCAGTTGGAGCTTTTGGAGAACTAGTAAGTGGTTAAGGGGTCCTTACTTATTCATTAAGCTCTCATACTGGTCTGAAATAGAGATAGAAATAGGGGTTTCTTTACATTAAATAGACCCTATTTTTGACAAAGAATGTATTTATGATGTTATATCAGCAAGATTAAATGGTTTATTCATTTTCCATGTAAATACCATTAGATTTTAAGATTTTCTGACATTGAAAAGCACAATAAAGGCAAATTAATTATGTAAGGGGACATAATTTAACTTAATGCATACACGAGAAATAGACAAACAGTCAACTTAGAGATGTGTTCTAGTACATGTATTGTCAAACAGATTTTGGAATAATAGTTAACTGCAATCTAAAGACTCTTGTTGTATTATTCTCATAATCTGAAAATGTTTAAAGTAATATAAGGCATGCTGTAAAATGTGGAATGGACTTTAATACCAGTTTTCATGATTTGGTGCTAAAACTGTTTCTTTCAGTCAGATTAACCATAAACAGAGTTGGCAATCCACTAATTCCTCCTGAATCATCATAATTGACTTCTGTGTTGATTTGAAACATCATATATTTGGGTTTTGTTCACTCCTTAAGTAAAAATGGTAAGATGAAAAAAAAGTGAAAATCTGCCAGATGGGGTAGGGATGTAATGTTTCATTTTTTTTGGGTAAGAAATGAGTGCAGACTAGTATTCTTTATTGTAATATGTTCCAAAATAAGAAGTCTATGCATCATAGGTGTCATGACTGGTTTCAAGTTTGTTATGTCTTGGTTAAGGGGGATATATATTTTTACACTAAATCAATAAAGGAACTTTTTTTACCTATGCAATTTGTAAGTTTATCAATACAAAGTTGATTAAGGGCAACTATGATAAAAACAAGCCTTAAATTCCACCCCTGAGAGTAAAAATTGCTGATTCAGCAAATTTTGCTTGATCTGTAGGTAATAATGTAAAAATTTACCTAGAAAGTAGAAATTCATTATTTTTATGTAACTTGCACTACATTTTTAATTATAAATGCTCGCTTTGACTTTTCGCAGTGTCTGACACATGTGCAACCACTGAAATTTGAGACGCGACATTCTTCGGTTGCATGTACATCCTATTATTTTCACCGAAATAAATAAATTGCATAATTTCTTATTTTTTTCAACACAAATACAGCTATACTAGTTTTCTTGAGGTTTAATTTGTAGTTCTGATGTAACATGACACCAGTTGGAGCTTTTGGAGAACTAGTAAGTGGTTAAGGGGTCCTTACTTATTCATTAAGCTCTCATACTGGTCTGAAATAGAGATAGAAATAGGGGTTTCTTTACATTAAATAGACCCTATTTTTGACAAAGAATGTATTTATGATGTTATATCAGCAAGATTAAATGGTTTATTCATTTTCCATGTAAATACCATTAGATTTTAAGATTTTCTGACATTGAAAAGCACAATAAAGGCAAATTAATTATGTAAGGGGACATAATTTAACTTAATGCATACACGAGAAATAGACAAACAGTCAACTTAGAGATGTGTTCTAGTACATGTATTGTCAAACAGATTTTGGAATAATAGTTAACTGCAATCTAAAGACTCTTGTTGTATTATTCTCATAATCTGAAAATGTTTAAAGTAATATAAGGCATGCTGTAAAATGTGGAATGGACTTTAATACCAGTTTTCATGATTTGGTGCTAAAACTGTTTCTTTCAGTCAGATTAACCATAAACAGAGTTGGCAATCCACTAATTCCTCCTGAATCATCATAATTGACTTCTGTGTTGATTTGAAACATCATATATTTGGGTTTTGTTCACTCCTTAAGTAAAAATGGTAAGATGAAAAAAAAGTGAAAATCTGCCAGATGGGGTAGGGATGTAATGTTTCATTTTTTTTGGGTAAGAAATGAGTGCAGACTAGTATTCTTTATTGTAATATGTTCCAAAATAAGAAGTCTATGCATCATAGGTGTCATGACTGGTTTCAAGTTTGTTATGTCTTGGTTAAGGGGGATATATATTTTTACACTAAATCAATAAAGGAACATTTTTTACCTATGCAATTTGTAAGTTTATCAATACAAAGTTGATTAAGGGCAACTATGATAAAAACAAGCCTTAAATTCCACCCCTGAGAGTAAAAATTGCTGATTCAGCAAATTTTGCTTGATCTGTAGGTAATAATGTAAAAATTTACCTAGAAAGTAGAAATTCATTATTTTTATGTAACTTGCACTACATTTTTAATTATAAATGCTCGCTTTGACTTTTCGCAGTGTCTGACACATGTGCAACCACTGAAATTTGAGACGCGACATTCTTCGGTTGCATGTACATCCTATTATTTTCACCGAAATAAATAAATTGCATAATTTCTTATTTTTTTCAACACAAATACAGCTATACTAGTTTTCTTGAGGTTTAATTTGTAGTTCTGATGTAACATGACACCAGTTGGAGCTTTTGGAGAACTAGTAAGTGGTTAAGGGGTCCTTACTTATTCATTAAGCTCTCATACTGGTCTGAAATAGAGATAGAAATAGGGGTTTCTTTACATTAAATAGACCCTATTTTTGACAAAGAATGTATTTATGATGTTATATCAGCAAGATTAAATGGTTTATTCATTTTCCATGTAAATACCATTAGATTTTAAGATTTTCTGACATTGAAAAGCACAATAAAGGCAAATTAATTATGTAAGGGGACATAATTTAACTTAATGCATACACGAGAAATAGACAAACAGTCAACTTAGAGATGTGTTCTAGTACATGTATTGTCAAACAGATTTTGGAATAATAGTTAACTGCAATCTAAAGACTCTTGTTGTATTATTCTCATAATCTGAAAATGTTTAAAGTAATATAAGGCATGCTGTAAAATGTGGAATGGACTTTAATACCAGTTTTCATGATTTGGTGCTAAAACTGTTTCTTTCAGTCAGATTAACCATAAACAGAGTTGGCAATCCACTAATTCCTCCTGAATCATCATAATTGACTTCTGTGTTGATTTGAAACATCATATATTTGGGTTTTGTTCACTCCTTAAGTAAAAATGGTAAGATGAAAAAAAAGTGAAAATCTGCCAGATGGGGTAGGGATGTAATGTTTCATTTTTTTTGGGTAAGAAATGAGTGCAGACTAGTATTCTTTATTGTAATATGTTCCAAAATAAGAAGTCTATGCATCATAGGTGTCATGACTGGTTTCAAGTTTGTTATGTCTTGGTTAAGGGGGATATATATTTTTACACTAAATCAATAAAGGAACTTTTTTTACCTATGCAATTTGTAAGTTTATCAATACAAAGTTGATTAAGGGCAACTATGATAAAAACAAGCCTTAAATTCCACCCCTGAGAGTAAAAATTGCTGATTCAGCAAATTTTGCTTGATCTGTAGGTAATAATGTAAAAATTTACCTAGAAAGTAGAAATTCATTATTTTTATGTAACTTGCACTACATTTTTAATTATAAATGCTCGCTTTGACTTTTCGCAGTGTCTGACACATGTGCAACCACTGAAATTTGAGACGCGACATTCTTCGGTTGCATGTACATCCTATTATTTTCACCGAAATAAATAAATTGCATAATTTCTTATTTTTTTCAACACAAATACAGCTATACTAGTTTTCTTGAGGTTTAATTTGTATTTCTGATGTAACATGACACCAGTTGGAGCTTTTGGAGAACTAGTAAGTGGTTAAGGGGTCCTTACTTATTCATTAAGCTCTCATACTGGTCTGAAATAGAGATAGAAATAGGGGTTTCTTTACATTAAATAGACCCTATTTTTGACAAAGAATGTATTTATGATGTTATATCAGCAAGATTAAATGGTTTATTCATTTTCCATGTAAATACCATTAGATTTTAAGATTTTCTGACATTGAAAAGCACAATAAAGGCAAATTAATTATGTAAGGGGACATAATTTAACTTAATGCATACACGAGAAATAGACAAACAGTCAACTTAGAGATGTGTTCTAGTACATGTATTGTCAAACAGATTTTGGAATAATAGTTAACTGCAATCTAAAGACTCTTGTTGTATTATTCTCATAATCTGAAAATGTTTAAAGTAATATAAGGCATGCTGTAAAATGTGGAATGGACTTTAATACCAGTTTTCATGATTTGGTGCTAAAACTGTTTCTTTCAGTCAGATTAACCATAAACAGAGTTGGCAATCCACTAATTCCTCCTGAATCATCATAATTGACTTCTGTGTTGATTTGAAACATCATATATTTGGGTTTTGTTCACTCCTTAAGTAAAAATGGTAAGATGAAAAAAAAGTGAAAATCTGCCAGATGGGGTAGGGATGTAATGTTTCATTTTTTTTGGGTAAGAAATGAGTGCAGACTAGTATTCTTTATTGTAATATGTTCCAAAATAAGAAGTCTATGCATCATAGGTGTCATGACTGGTTTCAAGTTTGTTATGTCTTGGTTAAGGGGGATATATATTTTTACACTAAATCAATAAAGGAACTTTTTTTACCTATGCAATTTGTAAGTTTATCAATACAAAGTTGATTAAGGGCAACTATGATAAAAACAAGCCTTAAATTCCACCCCTGAGAGTAAAAATTGCTGATTCAGCAAATTTTGCTTGATCTGTAGGTAATAATGTAAAAATTTACCTAGAAAGTAGAAATTCATTATTTTTATGTAACTTGCACTACATTTTTAATTATAAATGCTCGCTTTGACTTTTCGCAGTGTCTGACACATGTGCAACCACTGAAATTTGAGACGCGACATTCTTCGGTTGCATGTACATCCTATTATTTTCACCGAAATAAATAAATTGCATAATTTCTTATTTTTTTCAACACAAATACAGCTATACTAGTTTTCTTGAGGTTTAATTTGTAGTTCTGATGTAACATGACACCAGTTGGAGCTTTTGGAGAACTAGTAAGTGGTTAAGGGGTCCTTACTTATTCATTAAGCTCTCATACTGGTCTGAAATAGAGATAGAAATAGGGGTTTCTTTACATTAAATAGACCCTATTTTTGACAAAGAATGTATTTATGATGTTATATCAGCAAGATTAAATGGTTTATTCATTTTCCATGTAAATACCATTAGATTTTAAGATTTTCTGACATTGAAAAGCACAATAAAGGCAAATTAATTATGTAAGGGGACATAATTTAACTTAATGCATACACGAGAAATAGACAAACAGTCAACTTAGAGATGTGTTCTAGTACATGTATTGTCAAACAGATTTTGGAATAATAGTTAACTGCAATCTAAAGACTCTTGTTGTATTATTCTCATAATCTGAAAATGTTTAAAGTAATATAAGGCATGCTGTAAAATGTGGAATGGACTTTAATACCAGTTTTCATGATTTGGTGCTAAAACTGTTTCTTTCAGTCAGATTAACCATAAACAGAGTTGGCAATCCACTAATTCCTCCTGAATCATCATAATTGACTTCTGTGTTGATTTGAAACATCATATATTTGGGTTTTGTTCACTCCTTAAGTAAAAATGGTAAGATGAAAAAAAAGTGAAAATCTGCCAGATGGGGTAGGGATGTAATGTTTCATTTTTTTTGGGTAAGAAATGAGTGCAGACTAGTATTCTTTATTGTAATATGTTCCAAAATAAGAAGTCTATGCATCATAGGTGTCATGACTGGTTTCAAGTTTGTTATGTCTTGGTTAAGGGGGATATATATTTTTACACTAAATCAATAAAGGAACTTTTTTTACCTATGCAATTTGTAAGTTTATCAATACAAAGTTGATTAAGGGCAACTATGATAAAAACAAGCCTTAAATTCCACCCCTGAGAGTAAAAATTGCTGATTCAGCAAATTTTGCTTGATCTGTAGGTAATAATGTAAAAATTTACCTAGAAAGTAGAAATTCATTATTTTTATGTAACTTGCACTACATTTTTAATTATAAATGCTCGCTTTGACTTTTCGCAGTGTCTGACACATGTGCAACCACTGAAATTTGAGACGCGACATTCTTCGGTTGCATGTACATCCTATTATTTTCACCGAAATAAATAAATTGCATAATTTCTTATTTTTTTCAACACAAATACAGCTATACTAGTTTTCTTGAGGTTTAATTTGTAGTTCTGATGTAACATGACACCAGTTGGAGCTTTTGGAGAACTAGTAAGTGGTTAAGGGGTCCTTACTTATTCATTAAGCTCTCATACTGGTCTGAAATAGAGATAGAAATAGGGGTTTCTTTACATTAAATAGACCCTATTTTTGACAAAGAATGTATTTATGATGTTATATCAGCAAGATTAAATGGTTTATTCATTTTCCATGTAAATACCATTAGATTTTAAGATTTTCTGACATTGAAAAGCACAATAAAGGCAAATTAATTATGTAAGGGGACATAATTTAACTTAATGCATACACGAGAAATAGACAAACAGTCAACTTAGAGATGTGTTCTAGTACATGTATTGTCAAACAGATTTTGGAATAATAGTTAACTGCAATCTAAAGACTCTTGTTGTATTATTCTCATAATCTGAAAATGTTTAAAGTAATATAAGGCATGCTGTAAAATGTGGAATGGACTTTAATACCAGTTTTCATGATTTGGTGCTAAAACTGTTTCTTTCAGTCAGATTAACCATAAACAGAGTTGGCAATCCACTAATTCCTCCTGAATCATCATAATTGACTTCTGTGTTGATTTGAAACATCATATATTTGGGTTTTGTTCACTCCTTAAGTAAAAATGGTAAGATGAAAAAAAAGTGAAAATCTGCCAGATGGGGTAGGGATGTAATGTTTCATTTTTTTTGGGTAAGAAATGAGTGCAGACTAGTATTCTTTATTGTAATATGTTCCAAAATAAGAAGTCTATGCATCATAGGTGTCATGACTGGTTTCAAGTTTGTTATGTCTTGGTTAAGGGGGATATATATTTTTACACTAAATCAATAAAGGAACTTTTTTTACCTATGCAATTTGTAAGTTTATCAATACAAAGTTGATTAAGGGCAACTATGATAAAAACAAGCCTTAAATTCCACCCCTGAGAGTAAAAATTGCTGATTCAGCAAATTTTGCTTGATCTGTAGGTAATAATGTAAAAATTTACCTAGAAAGTAGAAATTCATTATTTTTATGTAACTTGCACTACATTTTTAATTATAAATGCTCGCTTTGACTTTTCGCAGTGTCTGACACATGTGCAACCACTGAAATTTGAGACGCGACATTCTTCGGTTGCATGTACATCCTATTATTTTCACCGAAATAAATAAATTGCATAATTTCTTATTTTTTTCAACACAAATACAGCTATACTAGTTTTCTTGAGGTTTAATTTGTAGTTCTGATGTAACATGACACCAGTTGGAGCTTTTGGAGAACTAGTAAGTGGTTAAGGGGTCCTTACTTATTCATTAAGCTCTCATACTGGTCTGAAATAGAGATAGAAATAGGGGTTTCTTTACATTAAATAGACCCTATTTTTGACAAAGAATGTATTTATGATGTTATATCAGCAAGATTAAATGGTTTATTCATTTTCCATGTAAATACCATTAGATTTTAAGATTTTCTGACATTGAAAAGCACAATAAAGGCAAATTAATTATGTAAGGGGACATAATTTAACTTAATGCATACACGAGAAATAGACAAACAGTCAACTTAGAGATGTGTTCTAGTACATGTATTGTCAAACAGATTTTGGAATAATAGTTAACTGCAATCTAAAGACTCTTGTTGTATTATTCTCATAATCTGAAAATGTTTAAAGTAATATAAGGCATGCTGTAAAATGTGGAATGGACTTTAATACCAGTTTTCATGATTTGGTGCTAAAACTGTTTCTTTCAGTCAGATTAACCATAAACAGAGTTGGCAATCCACTAATTCCTCCTGAATCATCATAATTGACTTCTGTGTTGATTTGAAACATCATATATTTGGGTTTTGTTCACTCCTTAAGTAAAAATGGTAAGATGAAAAAAAAGTGAAAATCTGCCAGATGGGGTAGGGATGTAATGTTTCATTTTTTTTGGGTAAGAAATGAGTGCAGACTAGTATTCTTTATTGTAATATGTTCCAAAATAAGAAGTCTATGCATCATAGGTGTCATGACTGGTTTCAAGTTTGTTATGTCTTGGTTAAGGGGGATATATATTTTTACACTAAATCAATAAAGGAACTTTTTTTACCTATGCAATTTGTAAGTTTATCAATACAAAGTTGATTAAGGGCAACTATGATAAAAACAAGCCTTAAATTCCACCCCTGAGAGTAAAAATTGCTGATTCAGCAAATTTTGCTTGATCTGTAGGTAATAATGTAAAAATTTACCTAGAAAGTAGAAATTCATTATTTTTATGTAACTTGCACTACATTTTTAATTATAAATGCTCGCTTTGACTTTTCGCAGTGTCTGACACATGTGCAACCACTGAAATTTGAGACGCGACATTCTTCGGTTGCATGTACATCCTATTATTTTCACCGAAATAAATAAATTGCATAATTTCTTATTTTTTTCAACACAAATACAGCTATACTAGTTTTCTTGAGGTTTAATTTGTATTTCTGATGTAACATGACACCAGTTGGAGCTTTTGGAGAACTAGTAAGTGGTTAAGGGGTCCTTACTTATTCATTAAGCTCTCATACTGGTCTGAAATAGAGATAGAAATAGGGGTTTCTTTACATTAAATAGACCCTATTTTTGACAAAGAATGTATTTATGATGTTATATCAGCAAGATTAAATGGTTTATTCATTTTCCATGTAAATACCATTAGATTTTAAGATTTTCTGACATTGAAAAGCACAATAAAGGCAAATTAATTATGTAAGGGGACATAATTTAACTTAATGCATACACGAGAAATAGACAAACAGTCAACTTAGAGATGTGTTCTAGTACATGTATTGTCAAACAGATTTTGGAATAATAGTTAACTGCAATCTAAAGACTCTTGTTGTATTATTCTCATAATCTGAAAATGTTTAAAGTAATATAAGGCATGCTGTAAAATGTGGAATGGACTTTAATACCAGTTTTCATGATTTGGTGCTAAAACTGTTTCTTTCAGTCAGATTAACCATAAACAGAGTTGGCAATCCACTAATTCCTCCTGAATCATCATAATTGACTTCTGTGTTGATTTGAAACATCATATATTTGGGTTTTGTTCACTCCTTAAGTAAAAATGGTAAGATGAAAAAAAAGTGAAAATCTGCCAGATGGGGTAGGGATGTAATGTTTCATTTTTTTTGGGTAAGAAATGAGTGCAGACTAGTATTCTTTATTGTAATATGTTCCAAAATAAGAAGTCTATGCATCATAGGTGTCATGACTGGTTTCAAGTTTGTTATGTCTTGGTTAAGGGGGATATATATTTTTACACTAAATCAATAAAGGAACTTTTTTTACCTATGCAATTTGTAAGTTTATCAATACAAAGTTGATTAAGGGCAACTATGATAAAAACAAGCCTTAAATTCCACCCCTGAGAGTAAAAATTGCTGATTCAGCAAATTTTGCTTGATCTGTAGGTAATAATGTAAAAATTTACCTAGAAAGTAGAAATTCATTATTTTTATGTAACTTGCACTACATTTTTAATTATAAATGCTCGCTTTGACTTTTCGCAGTGTCTGACACATGTGCAACCACTGAAATTTGAGACGCGACATTCTTCGGTTGCATGTACATCCTATTATTTTCACCGAAATAAATAAATTGCATAATTTCTTATTTTTTTCAACACAAATACAGCTATACTAGTTTTCTTGAGGTTTAATTTGTAGTTCTGATGTAACATGACACCAGTTGGAGCTTTTGGAGAACTAGTAAGTGGTTAAGGGGTCCTTACTTATTCATTAAGCTCTCATACTGGTCTGAAATAGAGATAGAAATAGGGGTTTCTTTACATTAAATAGACCCTATTTTTGACAAAGAATGTATTTATGATGTTATATCAGCAAGATTAAATGGTTTATTCATTTTCCATGTAAATACCATTAGATTTTAAGATTTTCTGACATTGAAAAGCACAATAAAGGCAAATTAATTATGTAAGGGGACATAATTTAACTTAATGCATACACGAGAAATAGACAAACAGTCAACTTAGAGATGTGTTCTAGTACATGTATTGTCAAACAGATTTTGGAATAATAGTTAACTGCAATCTAAAGACTCTTGTTGTATTATTCTCATAATCTGAAAATGTTTAAAGTAATATAAGGCATGCTGTAAAATGTGGAATGGACTTTAATACCAGTTTTCATGATTTGGTGCTAAAACTGTTTCTTTCAGTCAGATTAACCATAAACAGAGTTGGCAATCCACTAATTCCTCCTGAATCATCATAATTGACTTCTGTGTTGATTTGAAACATCATATATTTGGGTTTTGTTCACTCCTTAAGTAAAAATGGTAAGATGAAAAAAAAGTGAAAATCTGCCAGATGGGGTAGGGATGTAATGTTTCATTTTTTTTGGGTAAGAAATGAGTGCAGACTAGTATTCTTTATTGTAATATGTTCCAAAATAAGAAGTCTATGCATCATAGGTGTCATGACTGGTTTCAAGTTTGTTATGTCTTGGTTAAGGGGGATATATATTTTTACACTAAATCAATAAAGGAACTTTTTTTACCTATGCAATTTGTAAGTTTATCAATACAAAGTTGATTAAGGGCAACTATGATAAAAACAAGCCTTAAATTCCACCCCTGAGAGTAAAAATTGCTGATTCAGCAAATTTTGCTTGATCTGTAGGTAATAATGTAAAAATTTACCTAGAAAGTAGAAATTCATTATTTTTATGTAACTTGCACTACATTTTTAATTATAAATGCTCGCTTTGACTTTTCGCAGTGTCTGACACATGTGCAACCACTGAAATTTGAGACGCGACATTCTTCGGTTGCATGTACATCCTATTATTTTCACCGAAATAAATAAATTGCATAATTTCTTATTTTTTTCAACACAAATACAGCTATACTAGTTTTCTTGAGGTTTAATTTGTAGTTCTGATGTAACATGACACCAGTTGGAGCTTTTGGAGAACTAGTAAGTGGTTAAGGGGTCCTTACTTATTCATTAAGCTCTCATACTGGTCTGAAATAGAGATAGAAATAGGGGTTTCTTTACATTAAATAGACCCTATTTTTGACAAAGAATGTATTTATGATGTTATATCAGCAAGATTAAATGGTTTATTCATTTTCCATGTAAATACCATTAGATTTTAAGATTTTCTGACATTGAAAAGCACAATAAAGGCAAATTAATTATGTAAGGGGACATAATTTAACTTAATGCATACACGAGAAATAGACAAACAGTCAACTTAGAGATGTGTTCTAGTACATGTATTGTCAAACAGATTTTGGAATAATAGTTAACTGCAATCTAAAGACTCTTGTTGTATTATTCTCATAATCTGAAAATGTTTAAAGTAATATAAGGCATGCTGTAAAATGTGGAATGGACTTTAATACCAGTTTTCATGATTTGGTGCTAAAACTGTTTCTTTCAGTCAGATTAACCATAAACAGAGTTGGCAATCCACTAATTCCTCCTGAATCATCATAATTGACTTCTGTGTTGATTTGAAACATCATATATTTGGGTTTTGTTCACTCCTTAAGTAAAAATGGTAAGATGAAAAAAAAGTGAAAATCTGCCAGATGGGGTAGGGATGTAATGTTTCATTTTTTTTGGGTAAGAAATGAGTGCAGACTAGTATTCTTTATTGTAATATGTTCCAAAATAAGAAGTCTATGCATCATAGGTGTCATGACTGGTTTCAAGTTTGTTATGTCTTGGTTAAGGGGGATATATATTTTTACACTAAATCAATAAAGGAACTTTTTTTACCTATGCAATTTGTAAGTTTATCAATACAAAGTTGATTAAGGGCAACTATGATAAAAACAAGCCTTAAATTCCACCCCTGAGAGTAAAAATTGCTGATTCAGCAAATTTTGCTTGATCTGTAGGTAATAATGTAAAAATTTACCTAGAAAGTAGAAATTCATTATTTTTATGTAACTTGCACTACATTTTTAATTATAAATGCTCGCTTTGACTTTTCGCAGTGTCTGACACATGTGCAACCACTGAAATTTGAGACGCGACATTCTTCGGTTGCATGTACATCCTATTATTTTCACCGAAATAAATAAATTGCATAATTTCTTATTTTTTTCAACACAAATACAGCTATACTAGTTTTCTTGAGGTTTAATTTGTAGTTCTGATGTAACATGACACCAGTTGGAGCTTTTGGAGAACTAGTAAGTGGTTAAGGGGTCCTTACTTATTCATTAAGCTCTCATACTGGTCTGAAATAGAGATAGAAATAGGGGTTTCTTTACATTAAATAGACCCTATTTTTGACAAAGAATGTATTTATGATGTTATATCAGCAAGATTAAATGGTTTATTCATTTTCCATGTAAATACCATTAGATTTTAAGATTTTCTGACATTGAAAAGCACAATAAAGGCAAATTAATTATGTAAGGGGACATAATTTAACTTAATGCATACACGAGAAATAGACAAACAGTCAACTTAGAGATGTGTTCTAGTACATGTATTGTCAAACAGATTTTGGAATAATAGTTAACTGCAATCTAAAGACTCTTGTTGTATTATTCTCATAATCTGAAAATGTTTAAAGTAATATAAGGCATGCTGTAAAATGTGGAATGGACTTTAATACCAGTTTTCATGATTTGGTGCTAAAACTGTTTCTTTCAGTCAGATTAACCATAAACAGAGTTGGCAATCCACTAATTCCTCCTGAATCATCATAATTGACTTCTGTGTTGATTTGAAACATCATATATTTGGGTTTTGTTCACTCCTTAAGTAAAAATGGTAAGATGAAAAAAAAGTGAAAATCTGCCAGATGGGGTAGGGATGTAATGTTTCATTTTTTTTGGGTAAGAAATGAGTGCAGACTAGTATTCTTTATTGTAATATGTTCCAAAATAAGAAGTCTATGCATCATAGGTGTCATGACTGGTTTCAAGTTTGTTATGTCTTGGTTAAGGGGGATATATATTTTTACACTAAATCAATAAAGGAACTTTTTTTACCTATGCAATTTGTAAGTTTATCAATACAAAGTTGATTAAGGGCAACTATGATAAAAACAAGCCTTAAATTCCACCCCTGAGAGTAAAAATTGCTGATTCAGCAAATTTTGCTTGATCTGTAGGTAATAATGTAAAAATTTACCTAGAAAGTAGAAATTCATTATTTTTATGTAACTTGCACTACATTTTTAATTATAAATGCTCGCTTTGACTTTTCGCAGTGTCTGACACATGTGCAACCACTGAAATTTGAGACGCTACATTCTTCGGTTGCATGTACATCCTATTATTTTCACCGAAATAAATAAATTGCATAATTTCTTATTTTTTTCAACACAAATACAGCTATACTAGTTTTCTTGAGGTTTAATTTGTAGTTCTGATGTAACATGACACCAGTTGGAGCTTTTGGAGAACTAGTAAGTGGTTAAGGGGTCCTTACTTATTCATTAAGCTCTCATACTGGTCTGAAATAGAGATAGAAATAGGGGTTTCTTTACATTAAATAGACCCTATTTTTGACAAAGAATGTATTTATGATGTTATATCAGCAAGATTAAATGGTTTATTCATTTTCCATGTAAATACCATTAGATTTTAAGATTTTCTGACATTGAAAAGCACAATAAAGGCAAATTAATTATGTAAGCGGACATAATTTAACTTAATGCATACACGAGAAATAGACAAACAGTCAACTTAGAGATGTGTTCTAGTACATGTATTGCAAACAGATTTTGGAATAATAGTTAACTGCAATCTAAAGACTCTTGTTGTATTATTCTCATAATCTGAAAATGTTTAAAGTAATATAAGGCATGCTGTAAAATGTGGAATGGACTTTAATACCAGTTTTCATGATTTGGTGCTAAAACTGTTTCTTTCAGTCAGATTAACCATAAACAGAGTTGGCAATCCACTAATTCCTCCTGAATCATCATAATTGACTTCTGTGTTGATTTGAAACATCATATATTTGGGTTTTGTTCACTCCTTAAGTAAAAATGGTAAGATGAAAAAAAAGTGAAAATCTGCCAGATGGGGTAGGGATGTAATGTTTCATTTTTTTGGGGTAAGAAATGAGTGCAGACTAGTATTCTTTATTGTAATATGTTCCAAAATAAGAAGTCTATGCATCATAGGTGTCATGACTGGTTTCAAGTTTGTTATGTCTTGGTTAAGGGGGATATATATTTTTACACTAAATCAATAAAGGAACTTTTTTTACCTATGCAATTTGTAAGTTTATCAATACAAAGTTGATTAAGGGCAACTATGATAAAAACAAGCCTTAAATTCCACCCCTGAGAGTAAAAATTGCTGATTCAGCAAATTTTGCTTGATCTGTAGGTAATAATGTAAAAATTTACCTAGAAAGTAGAAATTCATTATTTTTATGTAACTTGCACTACATTTTTAATTATAAATGCTCGCTTTGACTTTTCGCAGTGTCTGACACATGTGCAACCACTGAAATTTGAGACGCGACATTCTTCGGTTGCATGTACATCCTATTATTTTCACCGAAATAAATAAATTGCATAATTTCTTATTTTTTTCAACACAAATACAGCTATACTAGTTTTCTTGAGGTTTAATTTGTAGTTCTGATGTAACATGACACCAGTTGGAGCTTTTGGAGAACTAGTAAGTGGTTAAGGGGTCCTTACTTATTCATTAAGCTCTCATACTGGTCTGAAATAGAGATAGAAATAGGGGTTTCTTTACATTAAATAGACCCTATTTTTGACAAAGAATGTATTTATGATGTTATATCAGCAAGATTAAATGGTTTATTCATTTTCCATGTAAATACCATTAGATTTTAAGATTTTCTGACATTGAAAAGCACAATAAAGGCAAATTAATTATGTAAGCGGACATAATTTAACTTAATGCATACACGAGAAATAGACAAACAGTCAACTTAGAGATGTGTTCTAGTACATGTATTGCAAACAGATTTTGGAATAATAGTTAACTGCAATCTAAAGACTCTTGTTGTATTATTCTCATAATCTGAAAATGTTTAAAGTAATATAAGGCATGCTGTAAAATGTGGAATGGACTTTAATACCAGTTTTCATGATTTGGTGCTAAAACTGTTTCTTTCAGTCAGATTAACCATAAACAGAGTTGGCAATCCACTAATTCCTCCTGAATCATCATAATTGACTTCTGTGTTGATTTGAAACATCATATATTTGGGTTTTGTTCACTCCTTAAGTAAAAATGGTAAGATGAAAAAAAAGTGAAAATCTGCCAGATGGGGTAGGGATGTAATGTTTCATTTTTTTGGGGTAAGAAATGAGTGCAGACTAGTATTCTTTATTGTAATATGTTCCAAAATAAGAAGTCTATGCATCATAGGTGTCATGACTGGTTTCAAGTTTGTTATGTCTTGGTTAAGGGGGATATATATTTTTACACTAAATCAATAAAGGAACTTTTTTTACCTATGCAATTTGTAAGTTTATCAATACAAAGTTGATTAAGGGCAACTATGATAAAAACAAGCCTTAAATTCCACCCCTGAGAGTAAAAATTGCTGATTCAGCAAATTTTGCTTGATCTGTAGGTAATAATGTAAAAATTTACCTAGAAAGTAGAAATTCATTATTTTTATGTAACTTGCACTACATTTTTAATTATAAATGCTCGCTTTGACTTTTCGCAGTGTCTGACACATGTGCAACCACTGAAATTTGAGACGCGACATTCTTCGGTTGCATGTACATCCTATTATTTTCACCGAAATAAATAAATTGCATAATTTCTTATTTTTTTCAACACAAATACAGCTATACTAGTTTTCTTGAGGTTTAATTTGTAGTTCTGATGTAACATGACACCAGTTTGAGCTTTTGGAGAACTAGTAAGTGGTTAAGGGGTCCTTACTTATTCATTAAGCTCTCATACTGGTCTGAAATAGAGATAGAAATAGGGGTTTCTTTACATTAAATAGACCCTATTTTTGACAAAGAATGTATTTATGATGTTATATCAGCAAGATTAAATGGTTTATTCATTTTCCATGTAAATACCATTAGATTTTAAGATTTTCTGACATTGAAAAGCACAATAAAGGCAAATTAATTATGTAAGGGGACATAATTTAACTTAATGCATACACGAGAAATAGACAAACAGTCAACTTAGAGATGTGTTCTAGTACATGTATTGTCAAACAGATTTTGGAATAATAGTTAACTGCAATCTAAAGACTCTTGTTGTATTATTCTCATAATCTGAAAATGTTTAAAGTAATATAAGGCATGCTGTAAAATGTGGAATGGACTTTAATACCAGTTTTCATGATTTGGTGCTAAAACTGTTTCTTTCAGTCAGATTAACCATAAACAGAGTTGGCAATCCACTAATTCCTCCTGAACCATCATAATTGACTTCTGTGTTGATTTGAAACATCATATATTTGGGTTTTGTTCACTCCTTAAGTAAAAATGGTAAGATGAAAAAAAAGTGAAAATCTGCCAGATGGGGTAGGGATGTAATGTTTCATTTTTTTTGGGTAAGAAATGAGTGCAGACTAGTATTCTTTATTGTAATATGTTCCAAAATAAGAAGTCTATGCATCATAGGTGTCATGACTGGTTTCAAGTTTGTTATGTCTTGGTTAAGGGGGATATATATTTTTACACTAAATCAATAAAGGAACTTTTTTTACCTATGCAATTTGTAAGTTTATCAATACAAAGTTGATTAAGGGCAACTATGATAAAAACAAGCCTTAAATTCCACCCCTGAGAGTAAAAATTGCTGATTCAGCAAATTTTGCTTGATCTGTAGGTAATAATGTAAAAATTTACCTAGAAAGTAGAAATTCATTATTTTTATGTAACTTGCACTACATTTTTAATTATAAATGCTCGCTTTGACTTTTCGCAGTGTCTGACACATGTGCAACCACTGAAATTTGAGACGCGACATTCTTCGGTTGCATGTACATCCTATTATTTTCACCGAAATAAATAAATTGCATAATTTCTTATTTTTTTCAACACAAATACAGCTATACTAGTTTTCTTGAGGTTTAATTTGTAGTTCTGATGTAACATGACACCAGTTGGAGCTTTTGGAGAACTAGTAAGTGGTTAAGGGGTCCTTACTTATTCATTAAGCTCTCATACTGGTCTGAAATAGAGATAGAAATAGGGGTTTCTTTACATTAAATAGACCCTATTTTTGACAAAGAATGTATTTATGATGTTATATCAGCAAGATTAAATGGTTTATTCATTTTCCATGTAAATACCATTAGATTTTAAGATTTTCTGACATTGAAAAGCACAATAAAGGCAAATTAATTATGTAAGGGGACATAATTTAACTTAATGCATACACGAGAAATAGACAAACAGTCAACTTAGAGATGTGTTCTAGTACATGTATTGTCAAACAGATTTTGGAATAATAGTTAACTGCAATCTAAAGACTCTTGTTGTATTATTCTCATAATCTGAAAATGTTTAAAGTAATATAAGGCATGCTGTAAAATGTGGAATGGACTTTAATACCAGTTTTCATGATTTGGTGCTAAAACTGTTTCTTTCAGTCAGATTAACCATAAACAGAGTTGGCAATCCACTAATTCCTCCTGAATCATCATAATTGACTTCTGTGTTGATTTGAAACATCATATATTTGGGTTTTGTTCACTCCTTAAGTAAAAATGGTAAGATGAAAAAAAAGTGAAAATCTGCCAGATGGGGTAGGGATGTAATGTTTCATTTTTTTTGGGTAAGAAATGAGTGCAGACTAGTATTCTTTATTGTAATATGTTCCAAAATAAGAAGTCTATGCATCATAGGTGTCATGACTGGTTTCAAGTTTGTTATGTCTTGGTTAAGGTGGCACGGTAGTATTTGCTTTCCAGAATTTAGGTTGCTCTTTTGTGTACCCTACTTAGGTAAATGTATCTAAACAGTGTGATTGGACAAAAAATACAGTATCAACTGAACATACTTTCCCAAACTGAGTGATGAATCAGGTGTAGAAAAATATGAAATAATTTTATATACAGATGAAAATGAATTTTTGAGAATTTTTTTTAATTTTGCATTCACTGCACCATAAAAGACCTAAAAGTACTAGTGGCCTTAGGATTTTAAAAATAGCAAAAAAAGTAAACGGTCATGGTAAATATCCAAATTCATTTCTGAATGGTAAAATGAAAGTACTTCAGTTAACTGTGAATGTAGAATTTTTTGCAGTGTTAGAAAGTGGTGAAAATTCTAAAAAGGCTATCATTATCCCTTATGGCCAGGAAATACTACCGTGCCACCTTTACGTGCTTTAAAAAATAGTACTAGTAATCGAGAAAAGGGAAAAGAGATTGGGAGAAAAGGAAACGGCAATGTATATTTTTATCTCTTTCATTTCTGATATATAAATAATGTTGAATAATTGTTCAATTTATGTATAAGTTATGTTTACACACTTGTTTCTTGTATGTCAAAATCTGGACTTAATTATATTTATTGCGCTAAAAGTGATGTTTCTATTTTATTTCAGTACTTATTATACAATTATGAAAACATAATATCATTGCACGGACGACAACAGAAGCTTATATTTACACACATATAACAATCACGTGATTTCCGTGTCAATCTATATTCTTGTAAATGTTTTGAAACTTGATATTTAAACCATTAGAACTACCGAGGTGTGAAATTGAAATTTAAAACAAATAAAGGTAACGTTAATAATATTCATACACTTACTTTATATTTGCTAATAGAAGTGGGACATTTAAAGACGTATCGTATCCGTTTCTGATACGTTGACGTATCTGAGAAAATATCTATGTGTTAGTGATTAATAGATTATTTTCAGGTTTAAATAATATATGTCTTTCTATGTTTGATATCTTTCTCACATTTATACCCATTGGTACACTCTTTTTATTACATGACAGTTTTCAACTTATGAATACTCGTGTATATGGTATCACTCTAAAACATCACCACTTCTCCGTCGTGAATTTAAGATTTATGAGTCCTTCTCAGTTCTGTAGCCATGTGTATTATGAAATTGTGTATTAAAATTTAAAAAAAACCAATGATACAATAGAGATTTGTCATTTTGTGCATATATAATATAAAGGAAACTTCGTTCAGAAAATCGGGACTTTGTGGCAAATATATTAAAATCTACAGACTTGAAAAAAGAGATTTTTATCATAAAATTTTAAACATAGTTTACACACTTCTTAATGTGCTAGCGTTTATTGTAAACAAAAAGTCATTACAATGTAACAACTATTCGAAAACAAAACTCGTATTAAGTCCGAGATTAGATCACTAAAGTCGAGCGCACCCTAGAAGGTGTACTTCACTACATATTTGAAAAAAGGATAGCATTTATAAATTTAGTTTTATAGTATTAGTAATCAATTCGACTCATGTGATGTGGATGATTCAATTCCCTTTTATTAGCAAATATAAAGTAAGTGTATGCATATTATTAACATTACCTTTATTTGTTTAAAATTTCAATTTCACGCCTGGGTAGTTCTAATGGTTTAAATATCAAGTTTCAAAACATATACAAGAATATAATTGACACGGAAATCACGTGATTGTTATATGTGTGTAAATATAAGCTTCTTGAAGTCGTCCGTGCAATGATATTATGTTTTCATCATTGTATAATAAGTACTGAAATGAAATAGAAACATCACTTTTAGCGCAATAAATATAATTAAGTCCAGATTTTGACATACAAGAAGCAAGTGTGTAAACATAACTAATACATAAATTGAACAATTATTCAACATTATTTATATATCAGAAATGAAAGAGATAAAAATATACATTGCCGTTTCCTTTTCTCCCAATCTCTTTTCCCTTTTCTCGATTACTAGTACTATTTTTTAAAGCACGTAAAGAATTACTTGAATTATAACCCATATCTACGTTTAGATACGTCAACGTATCAGATACGGATACGATACGTCTTTAAATGTCCCACTTCTATTAATAGAGCATTTGCATTATTCACGTATCTATATACGTACACGGATCGACGTATACGTATCGAGCAGATTTGTATAAAATAATATTTAAGTCCCGGCCTCAATTAAAACTAAACAGATGTAAAATATGAACCAAATATTGATGATATATAGTTAGAACACTAAATAGTCATTGCTTTTATCAGATCAAGAACATACACGCTTCGATTTTAAGAACTGTGTGTGCCAAGTGTATCTTTTTCATATACAAATTATTTTATATATGAAAGGATCAAATCGAACACACCTTGTCTTCGAACATTAACGGGAACATTATGAACTTAAAAAGTGTGTTTATTGCCCGAGGCGGAGAATAAGGGACCCTTATCTAGGATTTAATCAAAAATTATCATTAAATTTTGACAGAATATGGTCCGGTCCAATAATCAAACTGCTTATAAACCCGTTAAATTAAGTGGGACTATCCCCATCTCCATCTCACTTCTTAAACAAAATCTGGATCCACCACTTATTGCTACACACGTTATGTTTGTTGATTTACTACCACAGGGGCATGGTAAAAAAAGGGGGCGGGTGTTCCCAATCCAGAATAAAAAGGGGGTGTTCCAACTATATGGCCCCATTCAAATGCATTCATCGGCCAAAAAAGGGGGGCTCCAACCCCCCTCTGCCAATGTAAATAAAAACAAAACATGAAATACATGTTGCCGATAAAAGGGGTTAGGGTTGCACAATTGCTTCGAACTGAGAGTATCAATCAAATCCAGCACACCTTTTCTTCACTGGTAACTGTATTTAGCATCAATTATGGTATATACTATTTACATTCATATAATATATCTTAAAATCGTAAATAAAGTACAGTAAACACACAAAATATATACTCATAGCTTTATTCGACATGTTTTTAAGTTGTCTACATCTGTAAGGTGCACTCGTGCTAACGGTTTGTGAAACGTACACGGATACGTGTAAAATAGGCGCACGAGGATAGTTTCTAACTTTAGTCAAACATTATCGGTACTCAAGGATCTTTTCTTCAGGAAAAAAATAATTGAAATAATATTTTTGATATAAAGTCGGTTATTATAACTTCTTTGATATAAATTGATCAACTCAAACAATAAGACACAATAAACATTCAGAGCCTCACATATCTGATTTAAGAATGAGGGGTGTGCTCGATTCATAAAACGTATCCTAAACGTTTAATGATCTTTAAGGTTCATCATAAGGAATTTAAAAATATGGCCGTTTTTAACCCTTAAAATTTACTATGAGTACAGAGAAACTGGTACATCTAGGAAAGTTTTAAGGCATGTCAGGAACTAGATATATAAAAGTTATATGAAGTATACGTTTCAGAAAATTAAAAACTTACCTGGATTTTGATGTCCAGTTTTTTCCAGTCTGCAGAAGATAGCAAAATAAACAGACACCCGAGTTTCATTTGATACGGTCCACTCATTTACACTGTTTAAATCACCTATTGTCTGCAGATGTCAATTGTCCATCTATTGTCCATCTAAATCAACACTTCTCACAACATGTATTATCTGAGGGGAGATTCTCAAACCTCTTTCCCGACTTAGTTTATTTTGGCACCTTCTGCAGGAACGAAAAAAAACTGGAAAGCAAAATCTAGTAAAGTTTATAATTTTCTAATATTATGCAGTTACAATTTATATATCTAGTTCCTGCCATCCCTTAAAACTTTTGCAGGTGAATAGGTATGCTGTACTCAGAGTAAAATTTGTGGTGTAAATACTGCCATATTAGCCAAAAGGTTATGATGAACCTTAATTAAAATGACCCATTTTTTTTTACAACATTCACCTTTGTGAGTTAAAATATATTTTGATCAGAGAAATTAAGAAAATAAAAGCTATTTTTTTTTTATAGACTTCTTTATAATTCATATTTATATTTTCCTGATTGTTTTAGGATCAACGTAGAATTGTATTTGTTATATTTTGGTTCCTTCTTCAATTTTCTTCTAGAATTAATGCAAGTATGGACTTTGTTTTGCAAGTCCTTGAAATGCTCCGAAAATTTTCATCGCCTGTTGATGTAGATTTGAATGAATAGTTTTCGATGATTACCGCTCCACCAGAACTTTCTATGACAATATCTAGAAACTTATCATTTTGGGATGACCCCGCATCTCTAACCCGCCAGGGGAGAAATGTGTTTGGATAATTCATTATGCGAGGTCGCCAATTTTTTATCGGGACCAACTTGACTTAATTTATCCTTTCCTCATATACGTGTTATACGATACGTTGATACGGATACGCCAGCAAATACTTGATTAATGCAAATGCTCTATTAAAAGGGAATTGAATAATCCACATCACATGAGTCGAATTGATAACTAATACCATTAAACTAAATTTATTAACTAGAACACACCCGCGAAATCGCGGGCATTCAGAGCGTATTTGAAAGGATGTAAAGTGTTGTAGGAAGAATTTTGTAAAAGAGTTAATGACTTGAGAATTTTAGGAAAAGTATCAAAATTCATAGGTACTTGGGGACAGGAAATTTTTTTTTAACCCTCCTCCTTTATTTCCAAAATTCCCATTTTTTGTTTTCTATTAATTTCATTATGCACATATTACATTTAGTGTACATGTATTATAAACATTCCAGTCAGGAGCCTGTAATTCAGTGGTTCAGTGATATTTGTTTTTCGTTCATTTTTTGAACATAAATAAGGCTGTTAGCTAGTTTTCTCATGTGAATTGTTTTACATTGTCATTTCGGGGCCTTTTATATCAGACTATGCAGTATCGGCTTTTGCTTATTGTTGAAGGCCGTAAGGTGACCTTTAAATGTTAATTTCGGTGTCATTTTGGTCTCTTATGGAGAGCTGTCTAATTGGCATTCATTTTGTAAAACATTTAGCGACTTGAGAATTTCGGAAAAGGTATCAAAAGTCATAGGTAATTTGGGACAGGATAATTGTTTTTCTATCCCGGCTCCTCCTTTTTCCACAAAAATTTTTTTTGTTTGTTCTCTGTTAATTTTAATGACACATTAATAATTATAGCGCTTATCTGTATATTAAGAACATTCATTAAATGGGGGTCGGTGCAGAGGCGGATTTTGGTGGGCCGCCCCCTTTTCTGGAAAAATAATTGGTTGCTTATATAGGGAATCACTGAAGCATGACCGGAGCGGGCCCCTATTAGGCAGTCAACGGGCCCCTGTGTATGCAAATTTCTTGATCTGCCAATGCGGAGGGGCCCTTATCCCAATATCCCTGGCTTAAAAACATGAAATCCCGAGGTTCTGAATTTATTGTACAAATTAAATATCTCGACATCCCGAAATTGGAAAAAAGAAATCCCGGATCCCGAAATTGTCAATCCTGAAATTTCGATCTTAAAAACACCCGTTGCAGACGTCCCGAAAGTGTAATTTCTTTTTACAGCCAATTCTCAGTTTAATAATTGATCTACAGCAGCAGTATCGGCTTTTTGCTTATTGTTGAAGGCCGTAAGGTGACCTTTAAATGTTAATTTCGGTGTCATTTTGGTCTCTTGTGGAGAGCTTTAATTCTAATTGGCATTCATACCACATCTTCTTTTTTTTTGTAAAACATTTAGCGACTTGAGAGTTTCAGAAAAGGTACCAAAAAGTCAAAGGTAATTTGGGACAGGATAATTGTTTTTCTAGCCCGGCTCCTCCTTTTTTCACAAAAAAATCCTTTGTTTTTTGTTTGTTTTATACTGATTTCAATGACACATGAATAATTTTAGCGCTTATCTGTATATTATGAACATTGATTAAATGGGGGTCGGGGCAGAGGAGGATTTAGGGGACTCGCCCCCCTTTTCTGGAAAATAATTGGTTGCTTATATAGGGAATCACTGAAGCATTACCGGAGCGGGCCCCCTCTTAGGCAGTCAACGGGCCCCTTCTGGATCCGCCACTGCGGAGGGGCCCTGATCCCAATATCCCGGGCTTAAAAACATGAATTCCCGAGGTTCTGAATTTATTATACAAATTAAATATCTCGACATCCCGAAGTTGGAAAAAAAGAAATCCCGGATCCCGAAATGGTCAATCCTGAAATTTTGATCTTAAAAACACCCGTTCCAGACGTCCTGAAAGTGTATTTTCTTTTTACAGTCAATTCTCAGATTAATAATTGATCCACAGCGGTCATTGATATATTATTCAGACCCTCTCTATTAAATAAACCCTGTGACTGCCGTGGATAGTAAACTTGAAAATGATATCAGACAGAAAATATACTTTATTCGTAGTATATGTATTTGTTTCAAAGTAAAAAGAAAAACGCAAACCGGAAGTCTTATCTGACTTTAATTTCGTCCAATGACGGATATAGGCAGAAAATCCACTGTACTCGTTCAAAGTATACAGAAAAAACGCAAACCGGAAGTCTTATTTGACTTAAAATTTCGCCCAATGACGGAAGTATATCCGGACGTCTTTTTTCCCGTTTATCACCCAAAATAACTCAATCTGAATAATCATATGAATGGATGACAAATGCAATTATGCACTGTACCCATAGGACACAGAGTGATGATTAATTTATTGTGGAAAGAAGAGAAGCGACACCCAAAATGAGGTCTTCTCGTTTAATAGTATAGATGCTATCCTTTTTTCAAATATGTAGTGAAGTACACCTTCTAGGGTGCGCTCGACTTTAGTAATCTAATCTCGGACTTAATACGAGTTTTGTTATGGAATAGTTGTTACATTGTAATGACTTTTTGTTTACAATAAACGCTAGCACATTAAGAAGTGTGTAAACTATGTTTAAAATTTTATGATAAAAATCTCTTTTTTCAAGTCTGTAGATTTTAATATATTTGCCACAAAGTCCCGTTTTCTGAACGAAGTTTCCTTTATATTATATATGCCAATATGACAAATCTCTATTGTATCATTGTTTTTTTTAATTTTAATACACAATTTCATAATACACATGGCTACAGAAGGACTCATAAATCTTAAATTCACGACGGAGAAGTGGTGATGTTTTAGAGTGATACCATATACACGAGTATTCATAAGTTGAAAACTGTCATGTAATAAAAAGAGTGTACCAATGGGTATAAAGATATCAAACATAGAAAGACATATATTTAAACCTGAAAATAATCTATTAAACACTAACACATAGATATTTTCTCAGATACGTCAACGTATCAGAAACGGATACGATACGTCTTTAAATGTCCCACTTCTATTTGATCGATTTTGAAAGTTATTAGGATACGTTCCGTCTTCTACTTTCCTTGGAGTTCGGTATTTTTGTTCTTTTACATTTGATTAAAATTCTAATAACAGTCTTTTGATCGCTTTGTTTAAAATTAGCTATAACAACCGCAATCTTTGTCGGTACATGGTACCAGCTAATTAATTGAGTAAAACAGGATAGAACTCTATTAATCTTTCTGTTTATACAGCAGCAGTAAATGTTAAAAAGAAATGCATATCAGCAATTACTCACTGATGAGTCTTTTGTAGACGAATCGTGCGTCTGGCGTATACTATATTAAATTTTAATCTTTGTATATCTAGATAAGTTCATGAGTTCTTTCTACCTTGGCGTTTAGGACCCATGTTGTTCACAATGGAAAAAACGAAACTATAGTCTATCAATACTCAATAAGATATCCAAGAACTATTTCCATGTCAATTAAATGTTAATGTTTCGATACTAGATAAATTTCGAACTATATGATTTGATAACATACAGTAGAAACAGTTCTCAATAGTTTAGAAAAACATTTACCAGATACCAGTATAACTGTATCCCGACCAAATGGGAGTAGTTGTGTGTTACAGATAACTCTTTCCAAGACATTGAAGGCAGTTTGTGTATTGAGAGGTTTTCTCATAGAATATGTTAATGTGAAAGGTTATAATGAAGATTTTCTCTCAAATGATGGAAAGATAGACTTATGGTCAAAGTCACGATATAAAGTATTTGAAAAGGTATCAGATCTAATGATGGCTGGCATACAGCACTACTATTACCCACAGATGCCAGAAATTACAATCAGGACATTCATACAGCAATGGTTTAACTCGTACAAGACATTATTTTCTGCACCATGTACCAAGTGTGGTAAACATTTACAAGGAGGATTACCTCCTGTATGGAGAGATTTCAGAACATTAGCACCATTACATGATGGATGTAGATAATAAAGATATATGTGTACAAAAAAAAAAAGAAAAAAAAAAAGTTCATGAGTGCAAAGTACGATATAATATACAAATCAAAAGCACTTAAAGTGGCTCGGGCCTATTCGAAGTTTCTATCAGAAGTGACGTGTTTTGTTACTATACTCTTTACAGAAAGTGAATCAAATTGGTCGAAAAAAATAGGGGGTTACGGCCCATTTAAACAGGTATGTAAAAGGGACAATTTTTCAATGAAATGATATGGAAAATATGACCTATTTTTATCGGAATATAAAAAAGAGTTGTATGACACTTGGTCCAAAACTTGAATATAAAATGCTGAAATATAGGCTTCAAGGAATGATCAAATAAACAACATAGGTCACCGATAAGGAAAAAAAATATGCTTTGCCTTTAACCCCAAATTTTGGCGGGAAAATGGTGAAATTGGGAAGAAAGCCATGATTGTTAGCCTTTCACAGGTAGATATAATAACGACAATATTTTTTAGTGACAAAACTACAATGATTTGACATTTCTTATCAATCAAAATTTTTAAAAAATAGTGTCGAATTTACAACACATACTTTTCGTGGGCAATGTAACTCGTGCGTGAAATATGCGCAGTCGAATATTCCCGATCCACCTTAATGTCTGATATTTAATGAAATAAAATACATTCGTGTTGTTTTGGTTAATTATCGCTAAAGATGCACCAATTAAGAAAAGTTTGTTTTTCAATATGTCATTCTCATTCGATGTATATGTCGTGTACAAGTTGCGATTTTATACAGGTTATAGCATGTACAAAAATTGAAACTAAAGACTTAATTGCAACTGAAAGGTATCACATGTCCCTGTCTTGAAACAGGTAAAACAAAATATTTCTAAAATGTATGAAAATGTAGTATTTGATGCATGCTATAAATAAGGTCCCTTCTTTTGCATTTGATTATTGTTTTTTTTTTTATTATTTGATCAATTTCAATCGTGAATGTATATTCTGCTTTATTATTATTTTAAAATTTTGTACAGGTTAAAACCATTTTTAAGCAATATTTTGTACATGTTGTAACATGTACGAGGTACTTTTGTACATGTTATACCTTTTATTTTGGCATGGTACAAAATAAAACGTGAACATGTTCTAACCTGTACAAAGTTGCAACTTGTACTCGACATATATACACATAAGCAGTCTTAGCTACTAGTTTTAGATACTTGAATACATGCACGCTTTCGCAGCATGTTCTGAATCACAATCATATTTCATTTTACGAAAAATACGTTTAATCATTTACGGTGAAACAGTTAATAAAAACATGATATTTGAAAATGAAATAAAACTAGTTATCTTACGTTGTATATATGTTGAACATGCTCAGAGAGTAAACCAACTTATTTATTTTATCAAACATGTCAAAAGAAACATAATTTCAAAGGGTTTAGTATTATATTAAGCTGAAAATACAAATGATTACACTATAAACTCTTAAAAACTTTTGTTTAGAAATAAGGCACTTTTTTATTAAATAAAATATGAAAAATCATTCCAACAACTAACCTACACCAGTATCAATCCCTTTCTACGAATCTGATAAAACAGTGAGTGTAAATGTGTTACAATAGTTCTACCAGTTATATGTTAAACAATCTACATTTATCAAATTTGATGGTGTGTTGCTTTTGACATGTGTATACTCTTTCATAAAGCTTTATATGTTCAAACTGCTTAACGTAATGCATATCCAATAACCGACTACGTGTTTTACTTAAACACATTATTGTTTTGACGCTGTTAACGCATACACATGTTTATCTGATTCTGGAGGGTTAGTAAGCGACTGATATGAAGATAGCTCCTGTTCAATCGTTACCGGCAACGCATGTTCTGTAGATTCATTTGTATGCTTATCCAATTCTTGTTGTTTCGTTAATGATTCATATTGATGGGTATGGATTGAGTCCGATTCATAGATATGTTCAACTGAGTTTTGATTGGTTGATAACGATTCGTATTTGTTGCAAATGCTTTAATATCTGAGTTTTTTTGTTATCTTACAAATATTAACGCCTGCAATGTTATCCTTGATAATATTGCTACGTATATTTTGCAGATTCCCTCTGGATTCCGAATTTTTGGCTCCTTATTTTTTACAGCGCTTTATGATGGCCACTATTCCAGCAACTATTGCAAACACAAGTGTATATAGGGCAATCACGGCGTAAACTGGTATATCATCTGAAAAAAAAAATGAATCAGATTAAAGCAAAAAAAAAAACCAATGAAATTGTAGTAGCAATTTGTTTGGAAGTAAGACACGATTGAATTTATTGATGAAAATATTTGGTTGCACACGTTTGCAGAAAGGAATTAAATAAGCATCATATTTGCCTAACTTCTCCAAGGTATATCAAAATATGCATATTTGTCATTTATTGATGAAAACATTATTATGCTTTTTTAAAGACTGTAAATATTTACAATGTTTCATAAATTAAAGTTTTTAATTTAGATAAATTCTAGAATAAGATAATATGTAGTATCACCTCATTTCGAAACATGTTATTTAGACAAAAAAAGGACCCTTTGACCCTACAGATACAGATAAATTGTTTTTCGAAATCCTATATATAGTTCTGAAACAATGTCTTACTTGAGATAAGTTAAGTACCACTTTGGCACTGGCATGAATATACGGATGTTGCTGTAATTTTTTTTTGGAAATTATCCAAAATAAAGGAATGAATATCCCTCATGCAATGCTCAGAATAATTGTCAGTTTTTTTGTTAATAGCTCTTCATATTTTTAAGAAGCTTTCGATTTTCAAATATTTTTGGCCTCATGCATCACTAACACTGGGGTAAAGCTGATGACCGTTACTGCATTCACGGTCATCACAAGATGTCGGATGAAAAATAAGGTCAGTTTCTGCATTGTATGTTAAAGTGTTACTTTGTCATTTTTTTTTATAAAGCATACATCTTTACGATGTAAATCTATAAAAGAATCACTCGGAAATTACTAATTACTACCACGAAATGTGCATGAAACGGGAAATTCGATTTGAAAAAAGTCGCTAAGATGACCGTAAATCATTATCAAAATATTTTCATGATGACCGTAACATATAACGATGATGACCGTGATTGTTAAACAGATGACCTTAACTTGTAAAGGATGACTGTAATTTGTAAAGGTTGACTGTAATTTATAAAGAATGACCGTAACTTTTAAAAAAATTACCGAAGAAATATCCGTATTTGTATTCGTAGCTTTTTGTTGAGGTTGTCTCAATAGGGGCTCGTGTAGCGGATATAAATATTTTTGATAAATTTCTTTTCAAATTTTTGCCGTATTTTGGGTTTAATATGACAATTATAGTAAATTGCATATTTCTCGTAAACAATGAAATATTTATTAAAACGACGTAAAGATTTTAATACAAATTGACAGTGATAAGACGAAAAGTTGAAGAAACAAGGATGTGTCCCTAGTACACGGTAGTCCTATAATATATGACTTTGTAGTTTGATATCATTTACATTCAACGTTTTTTTATCGGATATTTTTTAAACTATCATCGTTCAAACTTTTGAAAGATGATAGTAAAAATAAATGTCCGATAAAAACGTTGAATGACATTTGAACGATGATATTAAAAAGAAATATCCAATAAAAATATCCGATAAAAAACGTTGAATGTAAATAATATCAAACTCCAAAGTCATATACCATAGGACTATAGTACACGGATGCGTCATCTACACTATCATTTCTGTGTTCAGTGGACCGTGAAACTGGGATAAAACTGTAATTTGGAATTAGAATTAGAAAGATAATATCATAGGGAAAAGGTGTACTAAGTTTCAAGTTGATTGGACTTCAACGTTATCAAAAACTTCCTCGACCAAAAACTTTAACCTGTAGTTGGACAGACGGACAAACGAACAGACAAACGGACGAACGGACGAACAGATCAGAACATATTAACGGAGATAAAAAAAAATAATTAAACATATAAGTATCCGGTAATCCAGCCTATGTGTATGGTTCCAGAGGAAGCAGATTAAAATCTTAATTTGTCTTGATATATGAATGACATTTCTGTTCCCCCTTGTGATACGCTATTCTTACAAGACTATTTTAATGATCTTTTTAGCTGGAACTCACCTTCGTTCGTTTGACGTATTATTTAAAAAATAAAATCAGTTCTATTTTATTTGCAAGACAAAGTGAAAGACCTATCAAAGACGATATAATATCAATGGGTGTATATGCATTGGCATTTTTTAGAAAGGTGTATTTATTATATATTATTAAAAGGAAACCCAGTACATAAAAAAGGTATTTATTGCAGATGTTTATAATTGAATTTGGATCCCTACTACTCACAACATTTATTATACATAAATTTATGAGAAGAGCCTCTAAAACCTCTTTCTCAACTTAAAGTTATGTTGGCACCTTCTGCGGGAACGAAATAAAACGAATAGCGAAACCCAGAACAGTGCATTGTTTTCTGAAACATAAAATGCATCTAAAATTTAATTAATATATCTTGTTCATTCCCAACTTTTAAACATTTCCAGGTGCACATGTTTGTCTGTACTCAGGGTAAAATTTATAATGTAAATATGGCCAAATTAGCCAAAAACTTTAATCGATGAGACCTATTATACAAATTCCTTGTATACCTGTAGTAGTGCGGTGTCGGAATAGGAAAAAGTCGATTATTAAAAGAGCTTAATTTAACTTCATGGTACACGGCAAAAAATTGGTACGGTCATAGACAAATGATTTTACTTGAATATCAGAATGGTCGTCAAAAAGTCGTATAGTGCAGGTTTTATTTTTATTTAAAGTCATAAGAAACAAGTAACCAGTGAAAAAATATTGTTCTTCAAATTCTTGAACCAATGCATACAAATATCATAAATTTAGTCTTCTGTTCAAGAATTTTTCATTTTTTGGCATAAATTTCGTATAATCGCCAATTTATTTTTCAATCGGTCAGTGTTGTTGTGAAAATATGGCAGGTAATTAAAGTTCGTGTTTTGAAGCCCAAGTTTAACGATTGTCACCTGTTTGCCAACAATCAACAAAAAATAGGCCAAAAAACATGGAAATTGAGCACGTGTTCAACATGTTAATTCAGACAATAGTTTATTTTAAGGACATCCATGCGTATTGCGATCACCGGATTTTTACGAGATGGGTCACACTGAAGTCACTTTGCATACGGAAAATAGGTCGGGGGAATTGATTCCTGGAAGGAAGCAATTAAAATAAAGTAAACTTCTTCTAAATATGAATAAATTAAAGAATTTTTTTTCAGAAAAAAAAGTATATGTACATAAGTTTTATAATAAAAACTATCCATTGAGTTATAAAAAAAACATATGCATTAATTTTTTTTAATTTGAGGTTTCTTATGACTTTAATCTTTTAGTCAGCAGATTTGACCACAAATACAAATCCTTATTGACATACAGTTTGGCTTTTTATTCAAAAGCTGCCCTCAAATATCTTTCTTGTTTGTTTATTCAAACATCTGACATACATGTAATGCTCTATGCATTAGGCGAAAAAAAATAATCCTATAAAAGCCTTTTGATGACAAATCACGAACCTGATAAAAACTACTGTTAACAGGGACATGTTGTGTTTTACCTTATTCAAACATCATGCAATACAGCGCTGATGAATAGATTATATCGTATCTACTATAAAGTAATAAAACTGCAATTTTTCTTTTCATGTACACATATTTTATGAGGTAAGATTGTTAAAAACGATATTTGTTAAACTTTTAAAAATCTCTGTAATTCAATCTTTTAAAAATATCCGGATAGTTGTGTACCGTCCAAGTTTGGGCTGAATACATACTTTTTCTGTAATATTGATGACTTTTTTATGTTTATTGTTTTGTTGAATTATTTGGGTGTCCGTAATTATTTTTTTAAGGTTGTGGTAATATGATTTTATTCATCATGTTCATGTACGGGGGAAAATAAGTTTTTCGGTTGTTTTATTTAACAAATAGGGACTCGACAGAATCCTCAATAGATAATAAAAATAGAAAGTCCGTTGAAACTTGGCTTTAACATTTAAAAAAAACCAAACATTCAGTTTAATTCTTTAAATAGTGTTATTTTCTTAAATGTAGAAGTGGAACAATTGATCATTTTGTTACCACCATTGTTTATAATTAAAGTGGATACTAATGACGAAAGTCTCATAACATATAGGTATTTACAGTTTACACGGCAATTAGAAATGCAGAATCTTTACAAAGACCTCAAGAAAACCATTTTGCTTAGTTAGTTCTTTGATTTCAAATTCAGATATATTGCAGTTTTCCTGTCTCTCTTTTACCTTCACACCAGTCAGTCAGTACTTACATTACTCAATAAGCTTGTGATAGAGGATAATACAGAAACTAGAAAGTTTGCGTCATATCTTGACCTGTTCTCTCATTTTGAGACAGATTGACGACTACAAACAAGAATCTATGACAAACTGTAGCCAGGCGATTTTAATTTTCCAATTGTCAATTTCACGATGTTTCAATGTACTATTCTCCTCTGCGCCATTTTAGTATAAAATGCACATATATCAAATGATACCCTACGCTCGTGCATATTGAGACTTCATGACCAGGGGTGTACCCCTGACAACTTAAAACAAGCCAAAGTTCCAAAGTGATATTCGAACATATTAGTCGACGATAATATCAAAACGGCATGGTAATAGTCGAAGAAATAGACACAAAATAAGTTTTCATATAACCGTATCACGAATAATGTTATATTTAAGCTTGTCGTAAACCAACTCACTGGCAACATCTTTTTATGGTTTAAGATTTTTAGATACTGAGTATCAGATCAGATCCGAAAATTTGCAATATATTTGACAGTTTGTGTTCCATTCCTGTTTGAAACATATTGATACTTTTGATTCGCATGACACGGATTACATGTTTTTGACACAGTTAAACTGATATCTGTTTGAAATTTTCCCCTAGCTTTTGTTAAAAACAATACCGGTAAAACAATGTTGTCTCTTATGTTTCTTTTAGACATACAGATAAAAAAACAGCCGCCTCAAGGCAAGAAATCGAAGTCACGGCTATCTAAGGTTGTGATATCTGTATACAGCCACCATAAACCCTTACTTCGAGTCAAACTGTACTCTGAATTATATGAACATTCACAGAATAAAGTTTGTTTTATACCATCAGCAGTGAGGTAAAAATGCTAACCCTAGTCAGATATCACATCAATTACATAGACCAGTATATAGGACATAACGACCACGACAATCGGAAACATTGCACATACTACAGTAATGTGATTATGGCTAGTGTAGAAAGTCGGTCAAAGATGGGTTTTATCTTGACTTTTGTTTAGCGATACTTTTAGTTGAAAGCAGCAGGACAAGACGTTTCTTTCAATACATGGTTCGCTTGTTTTATGTCCCCCATTTATAGAAAACAACGACAGACATAATCTGTTAGCAAAACTATGTTCATTACCGGTGAATAAGTTAAATAAAATTTTGGAGGAATGCAACACAATTTCATATAGCAGTCCCAAGTATGAAATTGTTCAAATTATTATGGCATATTGTTATTCTAAACTATTTCCCAAAATTGATCGCCCTGAAGATCATAAAAAAACATTTTATTAAAATAAAGTATGTCAATAAAGTATTTAATTTTGTAAATATTGCCGGTATATTTAACGACCATTCTGTTAAAGAACAAATTCCTGAATATTTTGACAATACTGAGCTACCTCTTATTTGTTACATTTACAAAAAATCTACCCGGAAATTTGTGTTTAATTATAGTCAATTGTGTAAAGATGTTAATATCAGTGAAAATACACCTACTTCATGTAATTGTAATAATTCCGAATATATTTATGGACCCATTTCCCATGTTATAACAGGAGACTTTAACATCGTTCAAGACCGAGAGTAAAAATCATTCCTCAGTAAAGGACCTAAATATCGTCCTCCGTCAATTATTAATTGGAATGAGTGTCGTAGTATTAACCACGACTCACTCCATACTTATTGTATGAAATGGATAAAACGGGAAAAAGCTGACACAAAATCTTTGGACTCTTCTTTTAATTCAGTAATGAAGATAGTTGATATACGTTTTCAACATTTTAAAGAACATTTTACTATAAACAATAACCACAATAAACATATTTCTCGTATCAAACATAAACCAAAAGAACTAGCCAAGGAATTTGTTTTTGTCCCGGCTGATAAAGCTTCTTATAATATTATTATTGTTTGACGTAAATTTTACATTGAGATTCTGAAAAAAGAAATCACCAATTCACCAACATTCCAACTGACTCCATTTTCAGAAAACGACATATGTAACAAACATAAACTTTTAGCTACCGCTTTACAAGCAGAACCAACTACAATGAAAGTCCCAACTATGTATTGGCTTCCGAAGCTACACATCGTTCAAGACCGAGAGTAAAAATCATTCCTCAGTAAAGGACCTAAATATCGTCCTCCGTCAATTATTAATTGGAATGAGTGTCGTAATATCAACCACGACTCACTCCATACTTATTGTATGAAATGGATAAAACGGGAAAAAGCTGACACAAAATCTTTGGACTCTTTTTTTAATTCAGTAATGAAGATAGTTGATATACGTTTTCAACATTTTAAAGAACATTTTACTATAAACAATAACCACAATAAACATATTTCTCGTATCAAACATAAACCAAAAGAACTAGCCAAGGAATTTGTTTTTGTCCCGGCTGATAAAGCTTCTTATAATATTATTATTGTTTGACGTAAATTTTACATTGAGATTCTGAAAAAAGAAATCACCAATTCACCAACATTCCAACTGACTCCATTTTCAGAAAACGACATATGTAACAAACATAAACTTTTAGCTACCGCTTTACAAGCAGAGCCAACTACAATGAAAGTCCCAACTATGTATTGGCTTCCGAAGCTACACAAAACACCTTACAAATATAGATTTATTTCGTCTTCAAGCCATTGTTCCACTACTAAATGGTCTATTCTTCTTACCAGCACACTTGGTACAATTGAAAACTTGAAAATAAATTATTCAAATAAGGCCTTCGAAAATAGTGGAATTACTTACTTTTGGAGTGTCAAGAACTCGTTGGAAGTACTTAATAAATTGCATGCTTATATTGGTGATTTTGAATCTGTTCAAAGTTTCGATTATTCTACCCTGTATACCACATTGCCGCCTCACATTCTCATTAAGAAAAAATTCACACACCTAATTAAAGGGGCATTTAAAAAGTCAGAATGTGAATATATATGTTCAAACTCTTTTATGTCATTTTTTAGTAGCAATAAACAAAAAAACTATGTCAATTGGGCATGCTTTGATAATATGTATGCCCTTGCATTTTTACTAGATAACATTTTTGTTCGCTTTGGGGATTCCGTATATCGTCAGGTTATCGGAATTCCAATGGGGTCTAACTGTGCACCACTTGTTGCGCACCTGTTTTTGTATTGCTATGAGTTACAATTTATGACAAAAATAAGTAAAGACCCATCGAAACAACATCTGATACACAAATTTAATAATACTTTTAGATATTTGGATGAAATTTTGGCTTTAAATAATGACGACTTCAGTATGTTTATTAAAGAAATTTATCCTGTTGAACGTACTTCGAATAAAGCTAATACTAACAATGACCACTGCCCTTTCCTCGATCTTGATGTCTATATCACTAACGGAAAGCTGAATACTAAAATTTCTGATAAAAGAGATGATTTTTCATTTTCTATCGTTAATTATCCATTTTTAGATGGTGACGTTCTCTTGCCACCATCTTACGGTGTTTATATATCTCAACTTGTACGATTCGGTCGTGTATGTAACAATGTTTTAGATTTTAACTAGAGAAATTTATGTATTACTGAAAAATTATTACATCAGGGTTTTCGATATCACAAACTAGTCAAAATATTTACTAAATTTTATCATCGGTATAAGGACATTATTCGTAAATATAGCTCAACATGCAGACTTCTGAAACGTTCAGGTATTTCACATCCATTTTTTTATGGAAATATTCTTTATAAAGCACAAAGGTGTCAGTATTCACCTCAGAAACTAACAAAACCTTTGAATAGACTTATTAAGAAGGGATATAGTTACGATACTGTTGTCAGGTCATTAAAGATTGCATATTTTGACGTTTATATTGATTCACTTATAGGGTCTTTGCGTCGGAACTAAGCACATTTATTCAAAAACCAGTTGTTGGCATGACACGGGTTATGTTCTTCTCATATATGTTATGATGGTTTGATACTAAACCTCTAACGGGAAGGATTGTACCTGATGTTTATATGATGAAATCATAATCTTTCAGTTAGTTTAATTGAAGTCTGGAGCTGGCATGTCATTTAACTGCTAGTAGTCTGTTGTTATTTATGTATTATTGTCACTTTGCTTATTTTCTTTGGTTACATCTTCTGACATCAGACTCGGACTTCTCTTGAACTGAATTTAAATGTGCGTATTGTTATGCGTTTACTTTTCTACATTGGCTAGAGGTATAGGGGAAGGGTTGAGATTTCACAAACATGTTTAATCCCGCCGCATTTGTGCGCCTGTCCCAAGTCAGGAGCCTCTGGCCTTTGTTAGTATTTTATTATTTTAATTTTCGTTTCTTGTGTACAATTTGGAATTTGGTATGGCGTTCATTATCTCTGAACTAGTATATATTTGTTAAGGGGCCAGCTGAAGGACGCCTCCGGGTGCGGGAATTTCTCGCTACATTGAAGACCTGTTGGTGACCTTCTGCTGTTGTTTTTTTTCTACGGTCGGGTTGTTGTCTCTTTTACATATTCCCCATTTCCATTCTCAATTTTTGTTTACAGAGTTTGTCTTTAGTGCCGTGTGGAGGCATTAGAGTGCCTCCCCATACTTCAGGTTTATGCTATTATAATATACTAGATTATGGAGTGTGTGTACGAGCGAAAACTGCTCTAGTTCATTACTTTAGGAAAATTTATCAAAAAGTAGAATTTTTACTAGATAACATTTTTCTTCGCTTTGGGGATTCCGTATATCGTCAGGTTATCGGAATTCAAATGGGGTCTAACTGTGCACCACTTATTGCGCACCTGGTTGTGTATTGCTATGAGTTACAATTTATGACAAAAATAAGCAAAGACCCATCGAAACATCATCTGATACACAAATTTAATAATACTTTTAGTTATTTGGATGATATGTTGGCTCTAAATAATGACGACTTCAGTATGTTTATTAAAGAAATTTATCCTGTTGAACGTACTTTAAATAAAGCTAATACTAACAATGACCACTGCTCTTTCCTCGATCTTGATGTCTATATCACTAACGGAAAGCTGAATACTAAAATTTATGATAAAAGAGATGATTTTTTCATTTTCTATCGTTAATTATCCATTTTTAGATGGTGACGTTCTCCTTGTCACCATCTTACGGTGTTTCTATATCTCAACTTGTACGATTCGGTTGTGTATGTAACAATGTTTTAGATTTTAACGAGAGAAATTTATGTATTACTGAAAATTATTACATCAGGGTTTTCGATATCACAAACTAGTCAACATATTTACTAAATTTTATCATCGGTATAAGGACATCATTCGTAAATATAGCTCAACATGCAGACTTCTGATACGTTCAGGTATTTCACATCCAATTTTTTATGGAAATATTCTTTATAAAGCACAAAGGTGTCAGTATTCACCTCAGAAACTAACAAAACCTTTGAATAGACTTATTAAGAAGGGATATAGTTACGATACTGTTGTCAGGTCATTAAAGATTGCATATTTTGACGTTAATATTGATTGACTTATAGGGTCTTTGCGTCGGAACTAAACACATTTATTAAAAAACCAGTTGTTGGCATTATGTTCTTCTCATATATGTTATGATGGTTTGATACTAAACCTCTAAAGGGAAGGATTGTATCAAATGTGTATATGATGAAATCATAATCTTTCAGTTAGTTTAATTGAAGTCTGGAGCTGGCATGTCAGTTAACTGCTAGTAGTCTGTTGTTATTTATGTATTATTGTCATTTTGTTTATTTTCTTTGGTTACATCTTCTGACATCAGACTCGGACTTCTCTTGAACTGAATTTAAATGTGCGTATTGTTATGCGTTTACTTTTCTACTTTGGCTAGAGGTATAGGGGGAGGGTTGAGATGTCACAAACATGTTTAACCCCGCCGCATTTGTGCGCCTGTCCCAAGTCAGGAGCCTCTGGCCTTTGTTAGTATTGTATGATTTTAATTTTCGTTTCTTGTGTACAATATGGAATTTGGTATGGCGTTCATTATCACTGAACTAGTATATATTTGTTTAGGGGCCAGCTGAAGGACGCCTCCGGGTGAGGGAATTTCTCGCTACATTGAAGACCTGTTGGTGACCTTCTGCTGTTGTTTTTTTTCTACGGTCGGGTTGTTGTCTCTTTTACACATTCCCGATTTCCATTCTCAATTTTTTATTTACAGAGTTTGTCTTCAGTGCCGTGTGGAGGCAGTAGAGTGCCTTCCCATGCTTCAGGTTTATGCTCTTATAATATACTAGATTATGGAGTGTGTGTACGAACGAAAACAGCTCTGGTTCATTACTTTAGGAATATTTTTCAAAAAGTAGTATTTCAATATTCAGCCCCATTCTACTATTTAGTCAGCCATCAGTCCTACCCTGATATGCCCTATATTTTTTGGGTAATTAATACTGATAGTGTTTGACAGTTTAAGCTGAACAGATTTATCAATTTTACATAACTTAAATTATTGTATGCTGATTCATATTCTGGACACCAATCTTTGCTCCTTTATTATATAATTAACTAACAAATAACAATTATGAAGCTAAGAAATGGAAAAATATTAAATACTAAACTTGTTCAAAGGGTATCTACACGTCTCAATCTTCAAAATCGGTTATCTAAAAATACTACCATCGCTAACATTTTTAACAATAGAAATCGTGGTTACCCTTCTATCGATAAGTGTCATGCCAAAAAATGACTTACATGTCCCCGTATTTCCACCAACAATACGGTAAGGTCCACGTTTAATGGTCGCACATTTTCTTTGAATTTTGAAACTGATATAACTTGAAAAACGAACAGTATTATTTATTTACTCACATGAAACAAACCGGGATGTGGTATTCAGTACGTAGGTGAAACTGGACGATATTTATCTAAACGCATTCAAGAACATCTATATCGTCATAAAAGACCTAATAAATTCAAAAGTATCATTTATCAACACCTTAAGAAGCACAACCATGCTTTTAAATATTTAGCAGTTCAACCTTTAGAAGTAGTAAATTAGCAGCCTGGTGAATCTCATTCAAAGTTTGTACAATCACGGAAAATAATTGAATTAAATTGGATTAAAAAATTACAGACAGTCTACCCTCTCGTTCTTAATGATAATATCATGGGAATTGGTAATATATCTAGAACCGATTCCGTTAACATTTTGGATATGGTTTCTAAAACTGTTCGTAAAAACCGTTCTCACGGTCGCAGAACAAATCGCAATCAAAGAAAATTTCGGACAAATCATACCAATATTTCAGACCTAATTTATATTTCAAAAAACAACGGCAGACATCATCTGTTAACAAAACGATGTTCATTACCAGTGCATAAGTTAAATAAAATTTTGGAGGAATGCAACACAATTTCATATAGCAGTCCCAAGTATGAAATTGTTCAAATTATTATGGCATATTGTTACTCTAAACTATCTCCCAAAATCGCCCTAAAGATCATAAAAAAACATTTTATTAAAATAAAGTATGTCAATAAAGGTTTTGATTTTGTAAATATTGCCGGTATATTTAACGACCATTCTGTTTAAGAACAAATTCCTGGATATTTTGACAATACTGAGCTCTGTACCTCTTATTTGTTACATTTACAAAAAATCTAGCCGGAAATTTGTGTTTAATTACAGTCAAAAGTGCAAAGAAGTTAATATCAGTGAACATACACCTACTTCATGTAATTGTAGTAATTCCGAATATATTTATGGACCCATTTCCCATGTTATAACAGGAGACCTTAACATCGTTCAAGACCGAGAGTAAAAATCATATGTATACCCTTGAATTTTTACTAGATAACATTTTTGTTCGTTTTGGGGATTCCGTGTATCGTCAGGTTATCGGAATTACAATGGGGACTTACTGTGCACCACTAATTGCGCACCTGTTTTTGTATTGCTATGAGTTACAATTTATGACAAAAATAAGCAAAGACCCATCGAAACAACATCTGGAATTCCGATAACCTGACGATACACGAAATCCCCAAAGCGAACAAAAATGTTATCTAGTAAAAATTCAAGGGCGTACATAGTATCAAAGCATGTCCAATTGACATAGTTTTTTGGTTTATTGCTACTAAAAAATGACCTAAAAGAGTTTGAACATATATATTCACATTGTGACTTTTTAAATGCCCATTTAATAAGGTGTGTGAATTTTTTTCTTAATGAGAATGTGAGCCAATGTGGTATACAGGGTAGAATAATCAAAACTTTGAACAGATTCAAAATCACCAATATAAGCATGCAATTTATCAAGTACTTCCAACGAGTTCTTGACATTCCAAAAGTAATTAATTCCACTATTTTAAAAGGCCTTATTGAATAATTTATTATCAAGTTTTCAATTGTACCAAGTGTGCTGGTAAGAAGAATAGACCATTTAGTAGTGGAACAATGGCTTGAAGACGAAATAAATCTATATTTGTAAGGTGTTTTGTGTAGCTTCGGAAGCCAATACATAGTTGGGACTATCATTGTAGTTGGCTCTGCTTGTAAAGCGGTAGCTAAACGTTTATGTTTGTTACATATTTCGTTTTCTGAAAATGGAGTCAGTTGGAATGTTGGTGAATTGGTGATTTCTTTTTTCAGAATCTCAATGTAAAATTTACGTCATACAATAATGATATTAAAAGAAGCTTTATCGGCCGGGACAAAAACAAATTCCTTGGCTAGTTCTTTTAGTTTATGTTTGATACGAGAAATATGTTTATTGTGGTTATTGTTAATAGTAAAATGTTCTTTAAAATGTTGAAAACGTATATCATCTATCTTCATTACTGAATTAAAAAAAGAGTCCAAAGATTTTTTGTCAACTTTTTCCCGTTTTATCCATTTCATACAATAAGTATGGAGTGAGTCGTGGATGACATCACGACACTCATTCCAATTAATAATTGACGGAGGACGATACTTAGGTTCTTTACTGAAGAATGATTTAAACTCTCGGTCTTGAACGATGTTAAGGTCTCCTGTTATAACATGGGAAATGGGTCCATAAATATATTCGGAATTACTACAATTACATGAAGTAGGTGTATTTTCACTGATATTAACATCTTTACACAATTGACTATAAATAAACACAAATTTCCGGGTAGATTTGAAACACTTGGCATTGAAACCGTGAACAATTCTTATTGCATTCTGATTGTCTGAATATAGTTTACAACTTTTTTCTCCAGTTTTTAACTCATTGTTTGCAGTAATAAATCGCCAGCTATTAGCTCTCTAAATGTTTAGCTTTTTATTTTATCAAAATCGTTCTTCATACTGTGATAATGTTTTGTTTTGCTTATCTTGTAAAATATCATTTCCAGCGTGCCCTTTTGCATTCGTCATGTTCGTGCAAATAATTTGCACTGGTAGTCAGAACCAATTGTAAGGAGAAATAAGTCTAGGTGATAAACTATCAATATTTTGCATGTTAAAAATGAAACCTAACTCTAGCTTCAAAACGGGTGCCTCATGTATCTGTCCTTTAAAAGCCTTGCTAGTGATGAGAATATTCAAATGTCTAATAAAATTATCAGACAAATAGAAACCGTAGACACATCTCATACAATTGATCGAGCTGACCAATTAACAGGCTATTGCAATACATTCATACTTTAGGATAAAATGTCTAATTACAAACTGATATTGATGAAAATGAAATACAACATACCTATTGAGATGTAGCATGTATACTAGACTCAACCATATAAAACATGTTGATCATATTTTTGAAAAGGGGTAGTTGTTAACTGAAATCAGTCTGGCAAACATGGGGTCATTATATATTTGGTACACAATGTCATACCAAATATGTTGTTTTTTTACACTTAATAACGCTGATATTTTCAAGTTTGTGAACAGGTATTCATTGTCCTCCTCCAAAAAAAAAGATTGACTATAATTGCCTAATTTCAAAGGAAACATGCGCATTTAATGGCATTTTGTAAATGAAGATTTGTCGCCTTGCAACTCTGATAATCGTTACAAATCTTTCCGTAACAAAACATGCAAAAGGTTTACAATGTAAGTAAATTAGATATGTTATATATATTTTCCGAGACAACGAACAAAATAAATGCGTAAAATGGAATACTGAAACGAAGAAAGCTAATTAAAGTCATAAGAAACGAGTGACTGGTGAAAAATAATGTTCTTCCAATTCTTAAACCAATGCATACAAACATCATAAACTTAGTCTTCTGTGCTCGAATTTATCATTTTTTTCGTGTAAATTTCGTATAATCGTCAATTTATTTTTCAATCGGTCAGTGTTGTTGTGAAAATATGGCAGGTAATTAAAGTTCGTGTTTTGAAGCCCAAGTTTAACGATTGTCACCTGTTTGTCAACAATTGACGAAAAATAAACAAAAAAGCATGGAATGAGAGCACGTGTTTAACATGTAAATTCAGATAATAGTTTATTTTAAGGACATCCATGCGTATTGTGGTCACCGAATTTTTACGAGATGGGTCACATTGAGGTCACCTTGCATACGGAAAATATATCGGGGGAATTGCTTGCTGGAAGGAAGCAATTCAAATAAAGTAAACTTCTTCTAAATATGAATAAATTAAAGAATTTTCTTCAGAAAAAAGTATATGTACATAAGTTTTACAATGAAAACTATCCATTGAGTTATAAAAAACATATGCATTATTTTTTTTGATTTGAGGTTTCTTATGACTTTAAAATCCAGCAGATTTATACATGTATGTTTAACGTACTTCAATCAGTATTAATCATTAATTTTTTTAATCACATATATCTATACATACCAATATAGTAAACAGGTTATATATCAAATTAACTTGTTTTCTGTATAAGGGGTTTATCAATGTCATGCACAACTTTCACTATTACCCTTGACAATTGTTGATTATAGATTAGACTTTTGGTTTTCCCGTTTGAAAAGTGTTAACCTAGTATTTTTGGGAGCTCTTTTTTAACTTGTAGTTCGGTGTGAGCCCTGTGTCCGTGTTGAAAACCACTTTAACCTATAAAAGTTTAACGAAATGAGACTTGAATGGAGACTTGTCTAATTTGCAATCAGACCACATCTCCATATATCTGTAAAACAAATAATTTCGGTATTTTTTTAATTCATCACTTGACGTCCGGCGTTCGTCGCCCGTCGTCGTCGTCGTCGTCGTCGTCCTGCGTACGTCGTCGTTAACTTTTACAAAAATCTTCTCCTCTGAAACTACTGGGCCAAATTAAACCAAACTTGGCCACAATCATCATTGATGTATCTAATTTAAAGTTTGTGTTTTTTGACCCGGCCAACCAACCAAGATGGCTACCATGGCTAAAAATAGAACATAGGGGTAAAATGCAGTTTTTGGCTCATAACTCAAAACCAAAGCATTTAGAGCAAATCTGACATGGGGATAAAATTGTTTATCAGGTCAAGATATATCTGCCCTGAAATTTTCAGATGAATCAGACAACCCATTGTTGGGTTGCTGCCCTAAATTGGTAATTTTAAGGAAATTTTACTGTTTTTGGTTATTATCTTGAATATTATTATAGATGGAGATAAACTGTAAACAGCAATAATGTTCAGCGAAGTAAATTTAAAAATAAGTTAACATGATCAAAATGGTCAGTTGACCCCTTTAGGAGTTATTACCCTTTATAGTCAATTTTTAAGCATTTTTCGTAAATATCCATGATCTTTTACAAATATCTTCTCCTCTGAAACTACCGTGGCCAAATTAATCCAAACTTGGCCACAATCATCATTGATGTATCTAGTTTAAAGTTTGTGTTTTTTGACCCGGCTAACCATCCAAGATGGCCGCCACGGCTAAAAATAGAACATAAGGGTAAAATGCAGTTTTTGGCTTATAACTCAAAAACCAAAGCATTTAGAGCAAATCTGACATGTGGTAAAAAAAATTTATTATGTCAAGATCTATCTGCCCTGAAATTTTCAGATGGATCAGACAACCCATTGTTGGGTTACTGCCCTAAATTGGTAATTTTAAGGAAATTTTTTTTTTTTGGTTATTATCTTGAATATTATTGTAGATGGAGATAAACTGTAAACAGCAATAATGTTCAGCAAAGTAAGATTTACAAATAAGTCAACATGACCAAAATGGTCAGTTGACCCCTTTAGGAGTTATTGCCCTTTATAGTCAATTTTTAACCATTTTTCGTAAATATCCATGATCTTTTACAAAAATCTTCTCCTCTGAAACTACCGTGGCCAAATTAAACCAAACTTGGCCACAATCATCATTGATGTATCTAGTTTAAAGTTTGTGTTTTTTGACCCGGTCAACCAACCACGATGGCCGCCACGGCTAAAAATAGAACATAGGGGTAACATGCAGTTTTTGGTTATTACTCAAAAACCAAAGAATAAATCTGCCAGGGATAAAATTGTTTATCTGGTCAAGATCTATCTGCCCTGAAATTTTAAGATGAATGGGACAACTCGTTGTTAGGATGCTGCCCCTAAATTGGTAATTTTAAGGAAATTTTGCTGTTTTGGGTTATTGTCTTGAATACTATTATAGATAGAGATAAACTGTAAACAGCAATAATGTACAGCTATTTAAGACACAAAAATAAGTCAAAATGACCAAATGGTCAATTGACCCCCTAAGAAGTTAATGTCCTTTATAATCAATTTTTAACAATTTTCATAAAATTTGTAAATTTTTACTAACATTTTCCACTGAAACTACACGGACAAGTTCATTATAGATAGAGATAATTGTAAGCAGCAAGAATGTTCAGTAAAGAAAGATGTACAAACACATCACAATCACCTAAACACATTTTTGTCATGAACTGTCTGCTTCCTTTGTTTAATTCACATATACCAAGGTGAGCGACACAGGCTCTTTAGAGCCTCTAGTTTTCCCAAGTTGCTCATCCTTCTTTTTTTACTCAAAACTCCTTTCCTTCCTTTTATTCAAAGGAGTAGGTTCATCAAGACCCCTATTGGGCCCAACAATATAGCAGGTTTACAAAATTGTGAAAATATAATCTTTTGGCTGTTAATGGAAAGTATAATGGTACTGCTTCATAAGTATGGGCTGTTTTTGACAATACAATGCACGCATATCGGGTACTAGCACCATGAAGTCATGCTAAATTACTTTACAATTTGAGCATTTCAGTCACATTTTAGATAGTTTCCGTCTTAAACGAAGGTGGCCGCATTCGTGTTGATTCATAATATTGAAATATAAGTTGTATTTAGTGGTAATACATAACATATATAAAGGTTGAGGATGAACACAGATGCGGCCAATTTCATTTTTGAAAAAAATCATCTGAAAAGTGACGTTTTTTGGCATATTTGATAGATTTTTCATATTCAAGCTTGAATCAAAGCGTTTTTAATGACCTAATCAGTTAAAATCTTGTACAAAAACTAATCGAATCAATTGAAATAAACACTTAAGTGTTTAAAAAGTGTCCAAAATCTATCGTTAGATGAACCTGAAATTTGAGGCCAAAATCGGCCCTTACCGGACCTACTCATTTGAATTCTAGCCACACACCCTCTTCTCCCCCTCAAAATCAATGGTAGCTCTCTAATGTACCTTTAGCCTGTTTTCTTTGGCTGTGGGAGATTAAGTTGACAAAATCCAACATATTGGGATGGTACTGTTCAACATAAAAATGTACATAGTTTTTACATAATATATACAGTGACCAGATATATATTAACGTGGATTCGGAAGACGGTAGCTGATAATAAACATATATCCATATCTTTAAATTATTACACATGAGATATCGTGTGACTTGGATGGAGAGTTGTCTCATTGGCCCTCATACCACATCTTCCTATACAATGTATCTATATATTTATACTATTCTTAGTTATTATACTTCGTGATAATTCATTTGAGACATGTTTATATGTTTATTATGTCACCGTCTAATAACTTTGAAAAACATCAACCTTGGACGGATTGATTTGTTCATTGATAAAATATGCTGATAAAGCAGAAATATAAATTAAGTAAAATTAATCACAGGACTTTTTTTGAATATTCTAAAGGAAAACGAGATTTAACTGTCTATACATGCTATATATACAAACACGTTTTATCTCTTTATTTATGAAAATGTTTTTCTTTTTTCCCCAAGGTCATCTCTTCTTGTAGCAAAGCAATATTAATGAGATCATTCATTTTTAACCGGATTTTTGTGACAAAATGTCGGATATTGATTTGGGGATGAACGGCGGTCGGGCGGTCGGGCGAACGGGCGGACGGCAATCAAATGTTTACTCATGAACCGTTCAACCAAAGCTTTTCATATTTTAATATGTTGTGCTGTAGGGTGGTTACAGATAACAAAATGAAGGTCAAATTAAATAATGACGATTTTGACTTTTACCGTTCAGGAGTTATCATGGTTCTTGAAAGATCGAAAAATGGCATTTACAGTCGTGTACGTGCATTTACCAATGAACTGTTCAACCAAAGCTTTTCAAATTTTAAAACGTTGTTACTGATTACAAAATGGAGGTCAAGTTCATTAATGACGATTTTGACTTTTACCGTTCAGGAGTTATGGTTCTTGAAAGATTAAAAATGGCATTTCCAGTCGTGTCCGTGCATTGACGCATGAACTGTTCAACCAAAGCTTCCCAAATTTTAATATGTTGTTACTGATGACAAAATGGAGGTCAAGTTCAATTATGACGATTTTGACTTTTACTGTTCAGGAGTATTTGTTCTTGAAAGATTGAAAAATGACATTTCCAGTCGTGTCCGTGCATTTACTCATGAACCATTCAACCTAAGCTTTTCAAATTTTAATATGTTGATACTGATGACAAAATGGAGGTCAAATTTGATATTGACGATTTTCACTTTCACCGTTCATCAGTGATGGTTCTTGTGATATTGGCAGGATACAAATAAATGTTAATAAATCCGGTTTGCTGTCGTTGTGACAGCCTCTTGATTTTATTATAGGATCGTAAATTACATAGAGGCATGTAGGCAGTTGCCTCCTTTTGCGAACTGACAAAAAAAATAAGAAAAAAAAAACACTTAATTTTTTTATTTTTTTTTATTCATCCATCAATTTAATAGCACTGGTTGTTAGTTTAAACAACAAGGTTTAAAACTATATTTTCAATATATTCCGGACATCTTTGATTAAAATTTTATTTCACAAAAAATTAACAAGGTGTGTATTCTGGGGAGGTACGTTGCATACAGGGGGAATATCATTTTCTGCACAAAATGGGCCTAAAAAATGTTTCGCATCGCTCCGCTCGGCGATTCTCATTTGCATCTCCCTTATAACTTACAGGGCAGGCAATTTACTGCCTTGTTATCTAATTAACAGACATATTTAATTCAACGTATTACACCATGTTGTATTTTCCAGTGTTGTTACATTGTAACTAAATAAATAAATATATAACGTTTGAATTGTTACGAAATAAAACAAAAAGGAAAATATCGCTGTCACATAGACAGCAGTGTACGTGTTTTTCTTTTGTTTATGTACTAAAACTCAAACCATGAATTTCTTAAGCTCTATGTCACGTATAAAAATCAAAATCATTATCAAAAATAGCGAGTTCATCCTTTAACAGTTTTTTTTTTAAATTACAATAATATATCTAGTTAAACAACAGTCGATTGTGTTCAAAATATTTTGTTAGTTAGATTTATTTCTACTATTCTAACACATTTCTTTGCACGAAAAGATAAATATTATAAGTACATTTGCAAATATTCTAGAATCAGATCTGTAACGATCAGTCGTTTTTAAATTTGAAAATTTAAATTAAGCACTATTTTTAAAGTCCATTAAATTATTTTTCTCACTTTTATCTGTACTGTTCATCAGTGCACAGACCGTTCAAGGCTGAATTTTGTTTTTGTTGAATTCTATTGGATACAGTTTTAGTATAAATTATTCAACTTAGACATGCAACTTGCATTTGGTAAAAGGTAGATGGTTCTTCATTCAAACTAAAAGTAAGTTTATTTTATAAACATGTGAATCAAATTTCAAAAACTCAAATTAAAAGTAACAAACTTTGTACTTAAATGATTTTGAATGTATAGATGTTTAAGTGAACTCTTTTTAATTTTATTACAATTAAATTACTTATTACTTGTAATCGTCAGTGAAATTATCAAGACCGGCACTTTTTAAGTCAGAACTAGAAAACGGGTGTATTTTTGTATTATATCCAGTACCGAGTTTTACTATATTGTCAAGCTGTGTTAGGATTGACTTACATGTTCTGTGATTGAGTTGAGCCATTCCAATTTATATTTATAGTGTGTTTTTCTATGTTGTGATGATACACTATTGTTTCAGATAAGGGAGAAGGTTTGCAATTCTTTGCACCTGTCTTAAGTCAGGAATCTGATGTTCAGTAGTTGTCGTTTTTTAATAAGTGTTTCTCCTCACAAGTTTTTTTATATATATTTGACCGTTGATTTTTCCCGTTTGAATGGTTTAACAAAAGTATTTTTTGTGGCCATTTATAGCTTGCTTTTTGGTGTGAGCCAAAGCTCCGTGTTGAAGACCGTAACTTGACCTACAATATTGTATAATGGTTTACTTATATAAATTGTGACTTGGACGGAGAGTTGTCTCATTGCCACACATAACACATCGTCCTATATCTATCATAAGTCCTCAATGACATAGAGAGTTACAATTACTATATGTAACTTCTAAAAAAAGTTTTAATTTTCCAAATGTTTACTACAATAATTTATTCTTACTATTTGTCAAACTTATCTAATAGCTATATCAAAAAGCAAATTACTTACATCCATAGGCAGCAAAAATAAAACCCCGGGATTTCGTTTTGTCACCTCGAACTCGTTTTATATTGAGTAACATGTTTAAAAACGATATGACAAGGCTCTATTCTAACAGTACATTCTCAATTGACCAATGCAAAAACTTAATTTAAAACCTCAACGGGGTGAAAATGATCTTAATGGGTTAAAGTTTTATTTTAAAACGGCTTAAAATGATAGTGGTTCTCTTGTCATTATTCCTTTTCGACTCCCCGATTTAATTGGGTTTTATGCATTTAGCGCACGATGGAACCAATGACGTTTTCCTTTCAAATATATAAAATAGCAACTTGTTTGACATAATTTTTTTTTAAAATTTAAACATCGATACAAAATGCATTATTTTCTCTTAAAACATACAAAAGTACTAGTAGTGAATTTAATCCTGATTTTGTTAGTTTTTCTTGTCCTTATTTCGCGAGTTTGGTATTGGCGGTGAGTTCGTGTGTGTATGATATTGCGTTATTTCAGAAAAATAACAACTAAAGGGACTTATTCAGTCTTTTTTGTGTTATTATTTTATTTGATTTTTTCGCTCAAATTTTTGGCACCATGCATAGGATTGTTAAATAAAAAAGATTTATACTATTTATGTAATTATAGTCTTTGAAAAACTGGTCATTATCGTGATATATGGAATGCCCACAGGACAGTGGTATTGACTAAGATAGTGATAATGACTGAGCCAAAGTCAATACCACTGTTCTACGGGCAGTCCATAAAAGTGCACGACATGCCCCTTCCCCCGGATAACCTGTTTTTGGTGGGGTTTGTGTTGCTCAGTTTTGAGTTTTTTTTCTGAATAATGTTTATTAATATTTTTGGCAATTCCTATGGTTAGTCTTATGATTTTCATGTGCCACATCTACATATCCTCTTAAAAAAATTATAAAAAGTTTACATTATAATTTCAGCTTTTACAGCACAAATAATGGCTAGAGGAATATTCATTCTTGCAGTTGTGACATTGTTCGTACATGTACTAACAGTAGAATCAGACGAACTTAACTTCCTCGAAGAAGATGTTTGTACATCACCCTCTTTTATTCTAAGTCCTGAAAAATGGCCTACGTGGTATGTAGTAATGGGATCTGATGTAAAGGGTCAACTGCATGGGAGTCACAAATCTACACATCTCGGTGAACACAACAAATTTCATTTTGAACGAATCAACGCAAACGAACCATATTTCTACATTACATCAAAGAGATGGAAAGAATGGTATGTTTACATGACGGATACACCACAAGGTTTGATTCAGTCGACCAAAACAAAGCCAGGTATGGAAGGCCAGTGGATGATCCAGAAAGTTTCCGAAGGAGTTTACGCATTATTTCCAAAGAAATGGCCTAACTGGCACATGTGTATGAAAAATGACTATGTAGGTACCATGTACGGGTGTAAAGATGCTGTCGGTCCAGAAGGGCGTTTTATCATAGACAAAAATTAAAATATGGAACTGAATACACCAAGTTATCATTTAAATGTTTGACCTTTTGTTGATCAAAATCTAATAGTATGAATAAAAAACATGTATTTTAAAATTTACTCTTTTTTTTATTAGACATGGTACATGTGTAACATTTATGAAATCAAACACTTCAGAGCGCAAGTCGAAACAATCAAAAGCAAAGGAAAATGGTGTTTTTTTTCGGTGTTCCATATCTCAAAGTTAGAATTTCGCAAGGACGACCTTCGCCTCGCTCCGATTTTCAGTCGACTCCCAGTTTGGGCGAAATTCTTTGTTTGGTTGGTGTCAATTACGCTACATTTGCGCGGTATTTTCACACATTATAGATGATTGCATGCGAACAAGTTTCAAACAATGAAATCTGGAAAAATTATCTCTTTAACTGTTTTACAATCTCACTGTAATATGTAGAAGTAATCCACCAATTACTCAATTAGGGAACACATCATTATTTATAATACATAACTTGGCAGGAATGAACATATAGATGGATCGAAAACTTCGATTAGAACGGATGGCAATTTCAATATAAGTGAGCACACGTAAGAGAATGTATCTAGAAAATACATACGCATGAACTGTACAAGAGAAACAAAAAAAAATGTACCAAAGGGATATTCAAAATCATAAGTCACAAATAAACTCAAAAAGTCAAGACTAAAAAAAGAAAAGAGACAAACAGACAAACGTAAATTTAGTGCGTGTACACAAAACATAACATAAAAACAGACTGCTCATGTAAAACCCCATTAATAAGTCTAATAAATCTAGTTCGGTAAGTCATATTCCGGAAATAGGGACGGGATTGTAGCTGTGCCAAAAGGAACACGAGGAAAATATCCACTATTATCTGAAAAACGGATATTTCGTAAATGTAAAAAAGAAGATGTGGTATGATTGCCAATGAGACAACCGTATGGCCTTCAACAATGAGCAAAGCCCATACGGCATATTCAGCTAGCATAGTCAGCTATATAAGGCCCGATGAGCCAATGTTAAACAATTAAAACGAGAAAAATAACGGCATTTCGGGGGCTTTTATAGCTGACTATGCAGTATGGGTTTTGCTCATTAATTAGGACCGTACGGTGACCTATAGTTGTTAATATCTGTGTCAATTTAGTTTTTTTTTATAGTTGTCTCATTGGTAATCATATCACATCTTCTTTTTGATATATCATTTATATACACAAAAAAAATGAACGAAAAACAAATACATTGTATGTAACACATAAACAAACGGCCAACCTCTGAATTACAGGCTCCTGACTTGGGACAGGCACATACATAAATAATGTAGCGGGGTGAAACATGTTAGCGGGATCTCAACCCTCCCCTAACCTGGGACAGTGGTATAACAGTACAACTTTAGAACTAAGTCTATACAAATCAGTTGAAAAAGTCTAAACTCTTCAGATGGACAAACATACAAGTGGACGTGGCCGTGTACTTATTCATCCCGACACAAAAAGACACAATGAACAGATCTGATAGTACTAGCAGTTATCTGACAGCTAGTTCAAAGCCTCAACAACTAATAAAAAAATCATGCATCAAATCCGTACAAATCCAACATCCAATAGATTCAGTGTAAAGACGTTATAAACAGCCAGAGAAAAACATGACCTTTTGTAATAAGGAGTGACAGGTATCTACAGATTGTAGATCCATGAATATGGATGTGTGTATGTAATACTATATACATTTGTACATGTAACATACTAGTAATATTTAGTTAGCTTTTAATTTACTGATAACAAAATCAATATTTATACCAATAAAACAATATTCAATTATCTTATTACAGTGTTGAATTGGTTACCTATAAAAATAAGTTTATTTAAAGGAGCCACAAGTTTACATGGATCATTTCTAAATTTCGAGGCACGGTTAACAACATTCCGTAAAAATGAGGATGTGCTATTCCGTTTGAAATAAGTTTTCTACAGGTACAACCACACTTCAAAACTAAATCTTTATATAGATTTATGGCAAAATTTAAGAAACGTTAAAGAAGTTTTCAAGATGGTAGCATGTTTATACTCAAAGTGTGTGAAAAAAAAATCAGCATTGAACGGTTCGATTCGTTCACTGATAACATGTGCTGATAAAGCAAAAAAATAAATTCAGTAAATTACAAGATTTGTCAATTTTAAATATTCAAAATGAATAACCGAGATTTAACCATTTTTCCAAAAATTTGTTATCTCTTTATTTATGAAAATGTTTTTCCTTTTTTCCCAAGGTTTACTTTACTCGCAGCAAAACAATTTTCATGAGATCATTCATTTTTGTATCATCTTCCGAATCCGGGTAAATGTTAATTTGGTTACTGTATATATCATATTTACAGTTTGCTGTTAAACTGTACCATATTAATAATTTGAAAGTTCTCTCAAAATATTAAAAAAAAATATCGGAGTTTTACTTTTTTCGTTTAAAAAAACTGGCAGTTTCTATAGAATGATAGTGTCACTAAAATTACATAGTTGTTGATCAAGCAAGTCGGTATATTGGATTTAATCTTCACAGCTTGGGTGACTCTGATTAACCCGAACGCCATAGGAGTACGGGTTAAAGGGTCACACGAGCCGTGCAAATTAAATCCAATATAATACCGATTTGATTGGCCAATAACTGTTTTAACACATGACCTATCAATTTACGTAAACGTTATAGAACGATATTCCGCAAGCAATCCACGGTTCCTGGGAAAGTTTTTTGTAGGGTAGAGAAAGGGGAAAATACGACTTTGGAAAGTTTTAAATTAATAGCTTTTTTTTTAATATTTTGTCTTATTATAGAATTACTATTTAATGTTAGATTTTTTTTTATCGTTTCTGTTCAATTTTAATAAATTAATGACGATTAAGACTTTGACAAATTGTGTACTTTCAAATTGGTTTATGAAAAAATCTTAAATGAAAGGGTTATTGAGTTTGAATTAATTGCTTTTGAATTCCTTTCCTTCAATGATATGCTTAGAGAAAGATGAACCGAGGAAAATGTTATTTTACCTAAATTTAAAATGTTAAATAAACAGAAAATACGTTTCCCTTTCCAATCTTTTACTCCCCCAACCCCACAAGTTTCTTTTTTATCTTCTGTATTAACTTTAAAAAAATGAAGACTGATTGATCTCCAGCTAATCCTCCTGTTTTGAAACACACTTGAATATGATCCTCATTAAATTCGATCAAGTCACTTTAATGGAATAGATATTTAAAAATTCGTTATAAATTCCATATATAACTATATATAGTAATAATAATCAGATTTGGGTTTTCAAAACATTTCTTTTTTGGCAGAAATTACCAAAAAATGTTTGAACTATCCTTCTGACTTTAAAACACCGATTTTAAAGATCATCATTACGCTGTACACAAATGATATGATGACATATTATATGTCCTAGCTTAGATAAAAAAAAAAAAGGGAATGAGAAGCCTTTCTTTTTTTCCTATTTTGAAACTACGACGTTATGTCGTAATTTTAAGGCAGATGGCGAATTTGGGGTGGGGGAGACTATGTCCTATTCACCCTGGATTATACAAAGTTTCGTGTTTTAGCATTAAATCGTCAATATTGTTTCAAGTCTCGCTTCAATCGATGATATTTCTTTTTATTTCTATAGAACAACACCCTTTTCAATATCCAGGAACCGCCCCTAAAGGTAAAAATAGATTTGAACTGTGCAGTAGGGGGGGGGGGGGGGGGGCTATTGATTTTTTTTCAGGACAAATTTTGGTAACAAGTCGAAATAAATTTTAGCATTATATAAAGTGCCAGCTGAGGGTGAAACTTACAAAAAAAATTTCAGGGCCAAAAACTGGAAACTTTTTGTTTTCAAAACAAAATCCATAGCTCAACCCCCACCCCTTGCCTTATGTTTTATACTCAACTATAATAGTCCCCCCCCCGAAAATCAATTGGTTGCTGTTTTATGGGTTCGGCAATGATTCTGCTTTGAGTCTCGATCAGGGGTTAATAAAGTACGTTTATTTTTTTTAACCAAAAAAAATCTGTTTAAAAAAAAAATTTAGACAACAATTTCTATACTGAACTATACTTATAATTATCAAAAATATCAATTTTATTCAAAAATAGTTTCCTCCTTAAATATATACACGGTAAAACTAATGTCCTAAATGCCTAGTTTTGTGTACACTTAACCAACACAAGGCCTACATTGACTATCGACTGTGTGTAGATAAAACATAATTTAAACTACATGTAAACATTGAGTTTAATCAATGGGAACGCAATTGTGTTTAGTTTACGTGTGAGTTACACTAACACAACACCGAATTTAGGTCAATGTGAACACGGCCTAAATTATTTAGTGAGTTTTATTTCATATTCTAAATGAGCCGCAGGGCGTATTTAAACCTGAACGCATTAGAAAGGAATATCCCACTTAAGTGTTGTCGGTAAAAAAGGATACTACATTTTACAAATCTTTATAAAACTAATATATATTTGACGGTATATAAGTCAGATAATGCATATTTTAAGGTTTTTCTTGTCGTAGAACACACCTCGGGGTGTCAGGATTGTTCAAAGAAAGACCTCCCTCCGGTCGGTCTTTCATTTGATCAATCCTGATACCCCTCGGTGTGTTCTACGACAAGAAAAACTTTAAAATATGCATTATCTATAACTTAATAGTGAACATATGAAAATCACCTTAGGAGAACAAGTTCGGGGGTCACTCCCTAGCAGAAATACATAGATGAATCAATCCAAATCTCCAAAGAAGACACGTATGATTTGATACCTGATCTTATTGAATCTCTGAGGTCAATGACAATTTTAGAAGATTTTAAATCTACCTTTATTTCTAAAATAATCTGACACCTGTTCAACCATATAGCCTTCCATCTACTCCTATATATTGGCATTTTTTTTCTCACAATCAACAACACATCACACTAGATATAGTGAAGAGACCGACGTTACGCACGGTAATGCGCTCGGATTAGAATTATGTTATTAAATTTTTTTGGAACAGCAACAATTCGCCTATATAAAATAAATCACCAACATGTATATATCTACAGAAAGCCCATGACATGTTTTTTCTTATTTTAAGTTATTTTATTAATTTTAGCATCATACATATATTTTATTGATCACACAAATCTAACTTTTGTGTTAAAAATTGCATGTCCGCCGTAGCATTTCAGATTTAATAAATTGCTTTTTTATGTTCCGTTGTTATTTTGCACATAAAATCTGCGAAATTAGGTAAATCAACTTCCAACTAGATTTATATTATAACGTCATACCCGTTTTTTTGGGGTATTGGCTGAAATTTGAAGCAAGCCTTCAACAAAATAGTCAGCAAAGGAACCTGTCTAAATGTGTTATGAGGAAAGTTTATCAAAATTTCAATTGTATTATAATCCCTTTAAAATATTCAAGTCATATTAAAACTATACTCAATAGAAAGTTCTGAAAAAGATAAACATTTTCAAAGTTTCAAATGTAAAAACAAAATGTTTCATGAAGCAGAATTTAAAAAAATCGAATGTCTAGCCACTTTGTCAAAACGTAATGTTTGTTCATACCTTAGCTGAAACATGTAATATAAATAAAAAAATGTGCATTTATAATACGAGCTTACATATTTATAAGATACTAACTATAAGTTCATACAAATGGCTAAAAGTCATGTGTTTTCACAAACATTATGACCGTACATTTTCTTTCGGAAAGTATTTCCTTTGTCTAGCCATTATGTCCAAGGGCGTCATTTTGACGTTTCTGCAAAGTGGCATCTTTTATACAAATACACGTTTTTATATATAGTGAAGAGAAGGTTCATACTTTTTTGGCTAACAATTCAGAAATCATTTAAAGAAGAGGATATCACTTTTTTTCCGCGGCTACACAGGCCAAGGGCTCATCAGTGATCAATCTATAAAGCTAGAAGAATGTTAGATACATTTCGCCGTACCGTCAGATCCCGTTTTATCCCGGGAATATTTTTAAAAATTTAATAGAAAATCCGTGACACTCTGGTTTGCTTTTTTCTCTTGTTTAGTTTGAACCATATCGTTAGTGTTTATTGTCCTTTAAGTGTTGAAATTGATAATCTTACCATTTTGAAAAAAAGTTACCCACATCCGAAAATAAAGTTACGGACAGTCTGATTTTTTTTTTACTTATAAGTTACGGACATCTTATGTATCTTTTAAAAGTTGGCCTTGAGCTAAAGTGAAGTCAAATTAACAAATTTGTAGTGATGGTAAGTGATTGCTTTATTCAAAAATCCCATCAACATTTACATAGATTATGAAAAACGTTTCAAAAAGTAGATATTGTATCAACTATCATCTCATCGAGTTTAGAGTCCGCCATCTTGGCCTGTGGGTAACTTAAGTTACTCATGACTGTTTAAGCACAGGGCATACATATCCTACGTATCTTAGAATACAGTTTATGAATGCTTAGGATATTCATGTCGATGACTTTCAGAATCATTGGTTTTCTCGACTTGTATAAATGTTGTAATATTTTATAATGCTTTTTCATTTTAGAAACACGTTTGTAAGTGTATTTATGAAAACGAATTGAAGTCACAATTAGTCAAGATGCAATTATGTATATATTGCAATTGGGATCCAACAAAAAAGGGAAATGTTGATGATGTATATTCGGTATCGCGTCGTTCCTTTCCAATCTTTAAATATAAAACAGGTATGCCATTTTTTTTTCATAAATTTAATAACGTTTGCACTGGGAGGAACTTTAAACCAAAAAAAGCAGTCTGTGAGAGTTCCAACAATAATCTAGTCAGATAAACATAATTGATTTGACCTATATAATTACAATTTTGTTGTATTACTAGAGAGTCTTTATCGAGGTATTGACTACATCATGGGATAAACCCTTGGGTACTGATACTCTAGAAGAATATTTATAATAATAGTTATAATGGAATAAAACTTTGAAGACCACAAAAATTTAAAAAAAAAAATACACAGTTTGCTCAGGATGTCTGATGTCAATTTCGTATAAAGACGCTATAACAATAGCGTCATTACAATAAAATAATTTCACAAAATGAACAATTTCCCACAAAGATCAATTAAATCCGTATACAACAAAGTCACTCAATGCGCTGGCTACAGAACGAGCTGTAAATCTTTGAGTGTGGATAGTCCATCAGCAGTCACGTACGATATTTACCAATTTTAAATAAGTAATGAAAGGCTATTCAGCTTGATAGCAGAAATCATCCCGACGATGAAATCTGTTGAGGTTTAATATTATAGTAAGTAAGTAAGTAAGTAAATTATTTATTATAGTGACATGTGTAAATATGTACAGATTATAAATATACAATATATGATAAATATTAATACACCCGGCCCAATGGACCTATAAGTCACCTCAAATGTAATTAAGTAATTTTAAAACAATATATCACGTTCTTCAAAATAACAAAATTATTCATGAAATTATCTTTTTGTTGACGAAAGTTAACCTTTAATTAATTTAAAAATAAAAAATATATAGATATTAAGCTATTTGTAAACAAAATTTCGTCTATTAGAATATGCCTGTACAATGTATTTGGCTAGTTTTCGAGTATGGCTAATATTTAAAAAAATAAGTTTTTCATTAATGTTCATAGAAACAAAGGAAGTAGTTAACAAAAGTTCACCAAAAACATATTCTCGTATATCAGAATAGAATGAACAGTCTAGTAAAAAATGAGTTTCAGTTTCTGACACGTCTGCAGTGCAAAATTTGCAAAGTCTTTCTTCTGGTCTTTCACCTATATATCGTCCTGTTTCTATCCTCAGAGGTAATATTCCACACCTGAATTGTGCTAAATGCGAGCGTTCGACTTTGGTTAAATTTAGTTTTACATACTGTTCCTGATTAAAGGCAGATTTGAAAGTTACATAGGTACGAAGTTTTGGTACTTGTTGTATATTGTCATTCCATATGTTTGAATAAAGTTGCTGAATGTTCATTTCTACAGTTTTCAAATTAACAGCTGTTTTTGAATCAAAATAATGTTCTAGATTAAGTTTACAGAAAATGTCCTTCAATTCGCTACACCAATTGTCGGTGCAACGGTTATAGTCTGCATTAAAAGCGATCTTCGTTATGCGATCATCTTCAAACTTGACTAGTCTGTTCCAATACCTCACCATGTTTGTCCATCTTCGAAACTGGCTAGGGATCCATCCAACATCACCATGTAAGGCGAGAGTAGGCGCAAAACGGTGAACACCAAGAAAATATCGTATTGTACGGTTTTGAATATTGTCTATTGTTTGAAATTTTCGGTATCCCCAGACACTTGAGGCGTAATCTAAGATTGGAACTACACACGAGTAATACAGTTTTTCGTAGGCATTGAATCCGAAGTCTTTATTGTTGTGAATTTTAGATATGATTGTTCCTAGTGCTCTTCCACCGCCTTTCGACAAATTTTCGACATTGGTTTTGAAATTTCCGTTATGACTGAATGTAATCCCTAAATATTTGTAATTTTCAACCTTCTCCAATTTGTTTTTACCAATTGTAAATTCGAAATTAGTTTCTTTGGTTCTTGGTTTTCTGAAATGAATACACTTAGATTTATCTGTATTGATTAACACCCTCCAACGTTTACACCATTGGTGAAGTGTATTCAGCATACACTGAAGATCCTCAGCCGACTTTGCAACTAACGCTATATCATCCGCATACAATAATAATGATAACTTCGTTTCAAGTAAGTCTACCCCAAGATTAAGTTCATTTATTTCTTGTACAAGATCGTTTATAAATATGGAGAACAATGTCGGTGATAAATTATCTCCCTGTTTCACACCAGTTTTACAGCAGAACCACGATGTAAGTTTACCGTTTATACGAACACAGGACTCAGAACTTTGGTATATACTTTTGACAGAGTTGTATAACTTCCCATCAATTTTGTTTAGCAAAAGTTTGTATAACATCATATCTCTGTCAATAAAATCAAAACATTTCTTAAGATCGATGAATGCCACAAATACTGATTTATTATTTCTTATAACACTATTCAAAGTAAATATATGGTCTTCACACGATCTGTTTTTTCTAAACCCATTTTGTTCGTCGGCAAGAATATCATTATTATCAAGGTGACTGACGAGCCGTTGATTAATAAAAGAACTATACAATTTGCTAGTGCACGACAATAGACTTATACCTCTGTAGTTCATTGGTACTCGGAGATCTGATAACGGGTCCTTCAAGATTGGACATATGATGGCTTTTCTCCATATGGTTGGAATTATACTGGTGTCAAATATTAGTTGGAAGAGTTGTTGTAATGTTTGAATGATTATTGGGTACTTTAAAACGCCGTATGGAATTTGGTCGGGTCCACTTGCTGACTTTGATTTTGCATGCATTACAATTTTAGTTATTTCATCAATCGTAATATTAGAGTTTAAATCTTCATTCGGCATAAATAACGGATCTTCCATTTCAGATTCCAATAACTGTTTGTGAACTTTTGACTGATTATAATGGTCGTTTTCAAATTCGATGTTGTTTTTCCCGTTGTAAAGATTTTCAAAATCAATACGCCATTTGTTAAGTACGTCCTCCTCGTTTGTTAAGATTTCCCCAGATTCATCAACGACTTCCATCGGAATATCTCTTACCTTTCGAGGACCAAGCTTTCTGATCTTTTCCCAGAATTCATTAGGATTCGTTGTTACCATTGTTTCAATATCGACTGCCATAGCTTTCTTGTATGTCCGTTCAGTTCGTCTAAGGTTTTTATCAAAAACATCTCTCGCTTGACTGTACTCGCGTCTGATAGCTGATTTAACACTTCGATTTCCGTTACACTGTATAAATTCATTTTCTTTATGTCGCATATCATTCCATAGATTCGTTAGGTTATCATTCCAATATGGTTTCCGGTTTTTAAGTCTTTTGTTGGCTCTATCATATCCAGTTTTCGGTATTTTTTCGTTCATTTCGGTTAAAATTACAGTGCACAAATTGTCATAAATTTTGTCTACATTATCTTGGGTTTCCCTACATCGCTCAATTGTTTCAATAACCTCAAATAGTGCGGACCTTCTAATATCACTTGCCATGAAATCTAACGGAATGCGATCAAGCTTGAAACGCGGTTGACAGTTAGTTTGGTCTTTAATCCTATACGATAGTCCATGATGCGTAACATTAAATTCACACATAATAACCGAATGATCAGGTAATTTTGATTTGTCACCAATTAGATCTAACAACCTATTGTCGTTAATGACTGACTGAATAGTTAACACCTTGAAGTAATTCAAATATTCGTAAATATCCTGCGGGACGCATATATAATCTACTACGGCTTTCCCTTTTTTCGATATAGAGGTAAAATTGTCGTTAGGGAATCTTCCGTTAAGTACACAAAATTTGGCTTCATTCAGAAAATCTAATAGTTCGTGTCCGTGCTGGTTAATACTTTTGTCTATCGGTTGTCTTTTTGGTAGATTATCGATATCATGTAATGTTTCCGAAAGAGTTCCAATTCGTGAATTAAAGTCTCCTATCAAATATATTCCATCATTCTCGTTATTCATGTATATTTGCGATAATAGATGTGCATAAAAACTTTGAGCATCACGGCCTCTACTTGAGTTCTCGGGAGGCAAATAACACGCAAATACAAGAAATTCAAATTCTGTTGAACGGCCGGTAAACTTAATTCCAAGAATTCCATCAAATGACTTATCAACCACGGAGACATTAAAAAGTTCAAGTAGCCAGTTTTTTACAAGTACCCCGACTCCACCAGATGCCTTAGGCGCCTTTCTGTGTATTTTCGATCTATTAAAGCCAAACCATGTATACCCAGGGACACTAATTTTATCTTCGTTAGTGAGATGAGTTTCACATAGGGACATTATATCACAATTAGTTGCTTTAATAATTTCAATTCTCAATGTATTGTTTTCATTAGTCCATCCACAAACATTTAAATGACAGAGTTTAATGGAGTCAATAGGCCGGGTGGGCTGTTACGGGTGATCATTTTCTTGGGTTTCAGGTTGTGTAGTTGGTTGAAGATTTCTCGATTTAATGCGTCCGTTTGCATCAACACGTAGACTTCTTGCTTGAGCATTAGGTAGATTACGCAACACTGCATGTGCATTCATTTCGATCAAGCGTTCTATTCGAGATTTACTGCTTTTTATGTAAACTTTATTGTATATGGCATTGTCTTTTAGTTTCATTTTGTTTCTCAGAACTTGTACCTTTTCATTCGTGTTTCGAAAGCTTATTTTTACGATTCCTGGTCTGTTGGTGGATCTTGTTGGTAAGCGTACCGCACCAGTTACTCGAACGTTCTGGGTAACCTCATCTCCAAGAGCGGAAATTAAGCTCTCGGCTTTTTGTATCAAATTTTCACCTTCTGTAACCGGAATACCACTGGCTGTTATTGTTATTTCATTGTTATCTAACGGGTTTAAAGGTTGCACTGTAGATAATATACCGTTATCATTACTGTTTAATAAGTGAGAGTTGATCTGTTTTCCTTGTTCTTCGACATTGTCTATACGTGATTGAATTGACTGAATGGTATTAATTATTTGATCGGTTCGGTTAGTTTCTCTAGCAAGATCTAGTGATATTTCATCACGAAGTGTTCTAATTTTGTTGTCAACACTAGCAATGAGATCATTTTTCAGTTTGTCAAGCTTAGACTCAAACATGCGTTTCATACCCTCTTGACCAATTTTCAAATCTTGAACAACTTTTATTAATGTATCTAGTTTATCGGAAACGGGGGAATCGACGTCTGCTTGTTTTTGTGGGTTGCTGCTTGATGCCATTTTTGTTTCTTTCGTGTTCGACTTTGGTGTCTTTGTTTTCTTTGGTGGTTTGGGTGTCTTTGATGGGTTTAATTGATCAGAATATAAATCAGCGAATACACTGTTATCAAGTTCATCAAATTTCTCACTCGAGTCGTATAATATAGAGTTAGTTTGATTCAACAATTCACTCACCGATATACTGGTATCGTGATTACTACTCGTGGGGTCCTCGGGTTTGAAATGTTTTGGTTTATGTTTTGGTTTACAGTCTTGTTGCGAATCACTACCACTACTGCCCCTGTTCCCTTTTTTTCGTTTCTTCTGTTTCTCTTTATCTTTTGTCATTTATGAGTATTTGACAGTGTTTTTGTTCACAATAAAAGGTCCATATAATCACATTATAGAATTTCATGAGAGTGAAAAATTTACACGTCCATTTTACATAAGTCACGTGATATTATATGTGTCAATTAGGTTCCGATCACATTTTACATTTATCCATCAATATGATAGACGGATAACCTGATTGAAGTTAACATCTATTGATCAGTTAAAAATATGTTCAGGAATATCCCAAGTGCAGTAGACATGTTTATTCCCAAGCATTTTGATGGACAAAACATGATGAAGCTTGTTAAGAAACACTAAGAACTACATGTAAAAGGAAATGTAACTTGTTTTCCCCGTTATGACATATTTTTGTTTTCTCCAGAATCGGATGTGAACATATATAAATTTTTGTTAGTAACTTTTATATTTTCATTTAAGTTGCAATATATTTAAAAAAATCTTAACGAAAAAAAAAATAAGAAAGCTGTGTAAAACAATGTGATAAAAATATTGCTTTTGCTGCTTCTATTTGAACCAAATTGACAAAAATCAACCCAAAATAACCCCACAATATTCTCCAAGACATAGAGATAGAAAAATATACATAGCAAAATCTTGAAATTGAATCATACTTATATGATCATGTCATCATTTATTAAAAATATTTTGCACACATCATAGACTTGCAGACCAAGATACCGCAAAAGGGGGTTAGAAAACCATATAAACATCATTGCCTAGCCAAAACAAATGGTAGCTTCACTACTAATGACTGTACTTCTGAAAAGATGTTTACATGTGAAGGAGGTAAGTTTTGTAATCCCTTATGTTTAATTATTTGGAAAGATAAACATCGTACCGTACGTAATCGTAATTGTATTGATTTTTGACAAAAACTAGTACAATTGTATTATTGCGAGCTGTGTCGTCAACGTATTTATATAAAATTGAGAATGGATAAGAGGACAATGTCTGAGTGAAACAACCCGAACAACGTGTAGAAAACAGCGGAAGGCTACAAATGGGTCTACAATACAGCGCGAAAATCCTGCACTAGAAGCGTGCTTCAGATGGCCCCTAATCAAAAACACGTACTAGTTCATTGATAATGGATGTCATACTTAAGTCCGAAATATATAAAATAAATTAAAAGTATAACGCATATACGACTTATAAAGGACAGAGATATCTGACTTGGGAATAGCACAAAAATGCGGCGGGGTTGAATATGTTTTGTAAGATCGCAACCCTCCCCCTATTCCTCTGGTCAATTCAGAATAAACAAACACACAGCAGTACACACGTGCACAGTAAAACTCAGTTTCAAAAAGCCCGAGTCCGCGATGTCAGAAGAGGGAAAACTCAAGAAACTAAACAATATGGCAATACTACATTAATTAACAAAGGCATACTACCAGTTACTAGCAAACCACAACATAACCAAGCAACACGAACAACCGAACACGTATTAAGTAAAGAACATTCATTCTGTTCCGTCTACAATTGGTTCGTTTTGACCTAGTGATTCCTACCTTAGATATCGTTGGATATAACCACAAAGCAAGCATATCTAAACTTATCTTGTTACAGTCAGAGATCATGAATACGTGAAGTACAGGTTATCCTTCATTTTGTCAAAATCCATTTTATTATGATTATCAAATTACATTTCTATATACTTCCCATGAAAGGGTTTCTAGTTGGGTCTTCAATACATTGATTGTGTATGTTTTTGATTATTTCAAGCTTGTGTCTGTACACGGCTCATAATAACAATGTCCTGAATTTTTGTTGTAAATCCTACGTGATTGAAAGCTATTGTTGTTATGAACAAAGCTTTTGTTTGGATAATTACAAGTTTTATTTTTTGCCAAAGAGAAGAAGGAGATACCTAGTTGAGGAAAATCTAAAAACGCAACAAACAAAAAATAAACAAATGACATACAACCGTAAAACACATTAACAAAGAACATGAAGAACATGAAGAACATGAAGTAAACTAAAGACTAATCAACACGAACCACACCAAACTATTTTAGACGTTAAGCTATCGAGACATTTACCATTTTCCAAACGAAAATAGAGTGTTTTTGGGGACAATTTTGCTGTTATCGAGCATCATCAATTTATTATTCAATGGAATAACGAAATGTGTTATTATTCAGACAACACTATATTTTAGGACACAACGGATATGGGACATGGACCAATGCTACTTACACATGTTAACTCAAGGACAAATCACTTTTGAAAGACCAGAGCACATATTCAGACTATTGGCTACGATACTTCAAGTATGAAGAAGGTACGATAGTTGGACTTGTGTTTAACGCCCAAGTACAACGCATCAACAAAATAATGTGTATACATTTAACTTAGCAATACACGTTGCAAAACAGAGTATGGTAGAATGAAAATTTTAAGCTTTTTATTCAGTTTTTAAAGCAGATAAAGATACATTGTTTTATTTTATTTCACGTTAAAATACCAGATTTGTATTGGCTGATACGAAAGCGATACCCCATCCCATGGCTGAGCGAGTGACACCCCCTTTTAAAGGATAATGATTTAAATTAATCAAATAGGTAAAGGCAATCCCTTTTTTTTTAAATATACGTTTTGGCTAAGAACTTTTTTATTGATTGTCAAAAGTGAAAAAAAACATCTTTCTTCCTTTCTGTTTTTTTTTTCTAATACATATAATGTTGTTTTGTACGTTACGTCATACTATATTGTCCTCAAATGGGTCATTATAAATCAAAGTGCAAATTTCGACCAAGTTATATTTTGAAAAAGGATGTAATAGTTTACAACATTTAAATGGGTCCCTCCCTTCTATAGTATGATAGCAACGATATTCAGAAATATGCAATGAGAAAAATGAAGAGTTCCTTCTTTTTTTTTAACAATTTTAGGTCATCCTTAAATAGAATCATGTCAATGGTGTTACTAATTTAAAACTTACATTTAGGTATAATTATATATTATTGTTTAACATCACACAACTATTCAAATTTGTTGTTTAGGTTTAAATTACGACATAAAACACTATCGTTTATGAATAACAATAAAAAAAAATGTCGCATTTTTAAATAGTAACACCGGTACCGCTGAACTGCAATGACACAAAGTATCACCATTGACATCACGTGTCATATTTTACTTTACTTTTATTAAGTACTGAACACAAACCAAAAGTCACCTAACAAAAGAAACAGATAAAAAAATAGTTCTTCGGCTAAACATTCTCAAATTATATAGCATAACATCAATAACTAAAAATGTCAATACTTTTACTAGAGAGTGTCATTGGTGTTATCAGCCTTCATCAGTTTGTAAAAACTTTGTATATTTAATACATGATATTGTAAAAACATTGTTTGATAAGTATTTGTTTTCATAAATGATATGATGTTTCGTTTGTTAAACATGAAAGAAATATTAAAAAGTGCTTCAATCCCCTTTTCTATATGTTGTTACTGGTGCATGTCTATAAAATCAATATATTTCATATTTCAAGTTCAGGAAATTTTTTTCACAAAATGATTTTTATAAAGGTACACCATGGACACTATTTTCATTTATGATATAGTTTTTACTTACAAGTTTAATCCTCCTGATTGCACTTGTGCTAGTTCCCAATTCACATATAATCCTGCTGGCCACGTTATTATCGATGACCTTACCATTGTTTATAATACTTCTCTACGAAATGTGTTATCGAAATATCCGAAATATCGTGAGCGTAAATCCATCAATTGGACATACAACTTTAAAATATTGATGGATTCAGTCGAGGATTATGCCAGGCAATGGGCCATGCACCACAAGGAAGACGTAGATACTCTTTCCAAATGAATCAAGACAGTGAGGTCGTTGATACAAATCAGAATTAAGAAACTGCATGGGTCAATCAATGTCCATGCTACGTCAATCTTTAAAGACCCGAAATGTTGCAGAACACCTAACCTACCTCCATGACAAATATGTTATTGTCCTCGCAGGTAAAGCCCCAAACAACATCGTTTTTGTGTGTACAACTCATTACATTAACTGCTTGTTAAACGAATAAGGTATTGACAATTACTTGGAAATTCAACATATACCCTCACGACACTTACCAAAGAGGAAATCCGGGATAATCATAGATCTGTGTTCCTTTGGAATTTCAACCAAAGATGAAGAACTGGATCTTCCATCATTGTACCTACATTACATACATATTCTAATAAACAACGGTATACTGCTGGGTTTTCCAAATGCTCTACGAAACCTCTTTCTAAATTATTAACATATTTTTATCAGCAATCAAAGACGGGCTTAAAAGTTATAGTGAAACTGCCTATTCTAGCGATGACGTGAATCAGATGTGGATACTTAAAAATTCCAAAGATCTTTTAGGGTACATACAATCTACTATTAAGTTTGTATATGGTTTTGTTTTATCCAACATTGTGATATATATTTTAATAGGCAAAGGAAAAAAACATTGTGTTGCGATCCAGAAGAACGGTACATCTCTTTCACTGACCTACAAGTTCAGACCTTGTTATGAAAGATGGCCTGTTTTATGTCAAGACGAGAACGACCCAAGTAAGTCAATACATTTCAGTTGTATGGATGTTAATTACATAGAATTCACGTTATGTTTGAGCAAAGACATGTGAATTTGTAAGTTTGTTTATTTATAACAAAGCTAATTGTTTACTGTCTCTTCGATAGTTCGGGTTTCTAGTCTTAGAAATACAAAGATCTAGAATGAGTGTCAATGAGACAACTTTCCATCCTAGTCACAATGTGTAGAAATCAAACTATTATAGTTCAAAGTATGGCCTTAAACTCGAAGCCTTGACACACACTGAATAGCAAGCGGTATAGGGACCAATGACAACAAGAGTAACATAATTAATACCGGAAAAGCAACGGTCCAATTATCTGTAAAAAAAAAAGGAAAGAAACGCTATTGAACCACAACAATCACTGAACAAAAGGTTTTTCTATGGACGGCAGGTTCAGACAGAGGAATCGGGCTTTAAATTGCATTTTTGTATTTTTACAAGGACATCATTTGGATTAAAGGTCAATTATTGAACCACATCAATCACTGAATAAAAGGTTCTCTATGAACGGCAAGTTCAAACAGATGAATCGGGTTTTAAATTGCATATTTGTATTTTTACAATAACATCGATATCATTTGGATTTTTGAGTTATAATTCCGTGATTGTTTCTTGTGTGTATGACATTACGAAGTATACCGTTCGATCCGACAGGAGACTGTATTGTCCAGGGTGAAACTTTTATCACTAGAGGTGTTAAAAATCAATCTGTTGATAGACTGAAATTTAGACAACATACGGGTTTTTGTATGGATTCTGTTGATTGGGATTACATACCAGATTTTTACTTGCATTAACTTAAGGAAGTGCATACAAATAAGCATTTCAGACGCTTGGATTTGAGCAAGCGTTGTTTTAATTTCATTTTATTTGGAATATTTGTTTTAAGATTATAAAATGAATATTAATGTAAACTTTTTAACATATGATAATAAGATAGGCTTCGAAACAAAACAAAAAAACGTCCAATCCTGTAAAGCTTAATCAACATCCCACGTTATCTTATTCTAATTATTTTTTTGGAATAACAAAAAAAAATGCATTAGTGTAACCACCAAACATATCTGGAGAGTGTTCATCGGCCAGAACGAGACTTCTATTGGTTTTAGATCAATAGAAAAGTTTACAATCACGGTAGCAATCTACTGAGTGAGAAGATAAACCACAAACTTCACAAAAATCATTGGTAATCTTAATGTTAAAAAAGGGTTACATGCTCCATTGGAAGTAATCATCAATGTGTCGATAGTAAAAACATATTCGGTTATTTATTTTATTAAGTGATATCATAACTGATGAACAGGACCGGGTGTAGGTACAGACAAAAGGAACATAGCCGTGGCAATATATTCCATAAAGCATGTGAAGGTCAATAAACTCGTGATAGTAATCCGTAAACTTTTGAAGAGAGAACTTTAACTTCACTTAATAAGCAACATAACCCTTTTTTAAGGAGTTTATGACAAGAATCGCAAAGCCCTAGAATATCGGCTCAACTGGATGATATATCTCAATATGTATGTGCTTCTGAAATGTTGCAGCATAGAAATAGAACATGCACATTTGAGAAGTTGGAACCATCCCAGTTTTAAATCATTTTACTTTCAAATAAGTTTGAAGTGGGCCGATTTATAATATTATATATGCCCGGAAAATTTTTCAAAACTTCACAAATTTGTAAATTAGGAAACCGTTAATATAACTTTCTATGGTTAGGTCTAATTATAGATATCCTCGGCTCGGGCCAGGCGAAACAATACGACGGGGTTAATCATTTATAAACTCTCCCCCAATACCTCTAGTCAATGTAGACAAAAAAAGACACACAGCCATACGGACAGTACAACCCAGTCTAAAAGAAGTCCGAGTCGAATGTCAGAATAGAAAACACTAGAAACTAAGCAAAATTACAATGATACATACATTAACAAAGGACTACTGGCAAGTAATGACATTCCAGCTCCAGACCTTTGTTAAACTGATTGAAAAAATGTGACTCTTTGTCTTCATCAGAGGGAAATGAAGCACAATACCTCTCGTTAGGGGTTAAGTATCATACCATCATAACTTTATTTATCGTTAAATCATATCAATAGTATATGTAAAGTCAGGTGTTTAGGCGGTAATAATTGGCTGCAGGTCGAATTAAAGTTGTGTATTAGATTGGGCCAATAAAAACAAATCTTTAAGAATGTACTCAATTGTTTATTAATACTCAAAGAAGAGATTGACACTATCGTTATCTCTTGTATCCAAATTCTGACTTGATCGCTTTCATACGCAGATCAGTGAGGTCGTCTTCCTCCATTGAAGTAATAATGCTGGATTAAAAACCTCAAGGTAAACGCAGTTATAAACCAATGCATTTTTAGTTTCTATTTTCCTATAATAGACAAACAGTCAAAATATTAAAGGGAAATGACTCACACCCCAAAAAATCGGAATGTAAACATTTGTTTTTCATTATGCACTTTTTTTTCTTCTTTTCTTTATTTTATCTAAGGTCATACAAATACGGCAATATCTATGAATCATGGACGTCAATTGTCTACAGAATCAACATTTACTTCTTCAAACCTTTCTGGTGAACAAAGACTTGATATAAAGAATGATACATTTGGTAACAAAATATTTAAATCGAAAAAAAAATCCACAAAACTGAGAGCCAAAGTAATTCGATAACATCACCCTTCGACTATTTTATCAAGCACAATAAAATGGCAAAAAAAACCACGCTTACATTTTGTTATAATGATGAATTGATAAATGCACGATATTAACATGTATTTCTATTTTTTCCCTTTAAACTAATTAAAGAGTATACGTCTACAAGACAGTCATGTGTAGAGTATCTTTATTTATAATTTACTGCGTTATTTATAATTAAAGATGTCTGGACATTCATGCACGAAAGACATGTTGTGATGAAAAGTAAAAAAAATAAAATATTGTGAGCTTTTATGTCTTATTTGCAGATTATGATGATCGAATATGCATACAACTAGCTTCCTCTTTATAGAAAAATTTCCCGTAGTCACTGTATACTCGTCCAGTAAAATAATAATAAAGATATCAGAAATAAAAATCATATATTAAATAGCCTCATTAACAAATCGATTTGCAACTTGCATGTCGAAATGACATGCATATAAGCATTTGCTATATAATTATTATTATTGTTGCAGGGGAAATAGTCGTAGTGAATGTTGTACTCTTTGGACTGTGTATTGTTTTTGTCAGTTTGATCAAGTTAAGGTAACACGTATTTATTACTTCAATTTAAATACATTCAAACAAAACAAATAGATGATTAATATTATCAATTAGGTTTACAACAGTGCTTCAAATCATTAACAAACACGAAAGGTGGGGAAGAAAACTGATAATCATACACAGCTACTTTTGCATAGGTAATATTTCTGTAATAAGAAAATGCAGTACTGGAAATTTACTTTTAATATTTAGTACTATTTCTTTACTTTAAAGCTATTGTAATATTAAGGTACTTGTAATTTACAGTACATGATTTGTACGAAATATTTTTGTAAATACTTAATACAATATTCCATGTTTGAAAATCATAACTTTAAGAGATTTGAAATAGAAAAAACTTTCAAAATGCTGAAAATGTAACGAAAGTAACCAACAATCTGTAGTACCCAAATTTCAAGTACAAATAAAGTACCGTAAAAAAGGTACCTAAATATTACAATAATTTTAGAGTAACAAAATAGTACTGAATAAGTAGATTTCCAGTACTATAAACGTTTATTGCAGAAATAATACCTATGCAAAAGTAGCTGTGTAGTTAGTTAAGATTGGAGTCGAACCCAACTTTCACGTGCTAGGTCCGAAATCACAAAACATCAGTGTTGTTGACTTTTAATACAGTAGTGACATTTCTAACACTGCTTTGCCGGCGAGGCCCCGGCCTTTTACTAAAATTACATTCAAGCTCCGTTGTTCTACCAGGGGTGATCTGAGCTGGATCATCCCCACGAGATCACCCCAGCTTGAGATTTTTTGTTTTGCATGCATTCCTTTGTTTGTAAGATTTTGGCGGGAATGCTTAATCAAATATAAAACTTAGATTTATTTTTGGACAATAGTCACACTTTCAAAATTTATGTTGAAAAAATCCATTGCCTATGCTGGAATTCGAACTCAATACCTTTAACATATCAACCCACGACACATACCCTTACACCAGGACGACTGGATACCAACTCTCAGTAGTTTAACTTATTTGAAGGAAGAAAGATAAATTCATAAGTGGGGCAAGTTGACAAACTTTTAATTAAAGGGATTTTAACCCTTTTCATAAATAAAGCGAGTTGTTAGACTGATTGTTCAATGGTATTTTACCCTTTTTGATAAGTGATATGAGTTGTTAAACATCAGTGGGCTATTTTTTAGAAAGTGAGGATTTAATGTGGGTCGAAAGGCCAGTGGGGCAAGTTGACATGTTTTCATATTTAAACATCGTGTTCGGGAGTCATAAAGGGAATAAATTATAAAGTAATATATAAAGCATATAATAATGGTTGTGTTGCGTTTTAAATTAGATTATATGAATTGTAAATGTTTTTTCGTTTAATCTAAAAAAAAATAGCCTAGGCTTCGTTTTGTATGAAGACCGTACCTTGACATACAAATGTTTACTTTTAAATATTGTGACTTGGATGGAGAGTTGTTCCACTGGCACTCAGACCACATCTTCTTAAATATAATCACCGTACGATCTTTAGTAATCAAAAATAACAATGGTGTTATAATTGAGAGTTTCTAAAGTCATTGCATTCTTGTAAATGATATTTTGTGGTGTATCGTATAATTTGTGTTTTATTTTTGTATATTTTGTTTTCTACGTTTTCGATGCACAATTACTTTTACCAATATTATACATACTCGTATATATATAACCAAGAAAACAGTTTTCTTTTAAATCAAATTAGATATGACTTGTTTCAGGTTTGTGCATGAGTTTGAGTAAGATTTAATAAATGTTTCCACAGCGGATATATTCTTGAAGTACATTTTCGTACATAAGAATATACACACATTTCTTTTCAAGAGGGAAGTTTGGTAAAGGATTACTCTGATTCAAACAAAAAATTCTCTGAAACTGATATTATCAAGATGCTTGATTTCTTGATTGACAACATATTTGTTACGTTCGGAGGACGGGTTTTTCAACAGACTGTCGGTATTCCAAAGGGAACAAATTGTGCCCCTCTATTTGCCGACGTGTTTCTGTATTCTTATGAGGCTGACTTCATGCAGGAATTTCTTAGGAAGAGATATAGGAAGTAAGGGATGTCCTCTAACTCTACTTTTCGCTATATAGATGATGTTCTTTCACTAAATAATTCAATATTTGTTGACTATGTGGAACGCATCTATCCCATCGAACTAGAGAAATGGATACTACAGATACAGTTAAGTTGGCCTTATATCTAGACTTACATCAACAAATTGACAATGAGGGTCGGTTGAAAACAAAACATTACGACAAAACAGATGATTTCAGCTTTTCAATTGTGAACTTTCCATTTCTAAGTAGCAACATTCCAGCAGCACCTGCATACAGGATTTATATCTGATACGATATTCCCGTGCTTGAATTTCCTATCATGCTTTTCGTGATAGAGGGTTACTGCTTAAAAGGAATCTGTTAAACCAAGAGATCCAAATGGTGAAGTTGAAATCATCCCTTCGTAAATTTTATGGACACCATCACGAGTTGGTTGACCGTTATGGAATAAACGTTTCACAAATGATATCGAATATGTTCCTTACATCGTAACTACAATCCCTTGCCCTTTCATGAATGTGACCTACCGAATTGGAGTATTTACCGGATTTGTTATCACATAAGCTACACGACGGATGCGACATGTGGAGCAGGATCTGCTTACCCTTCTGGAGCACCGGAGATCGCCCTTTTTTTGTTTTTGGTGGTGTTCATGTTGTTTATTCTTTAGTTTTCTATGTTGGTCATGTGTACTATTGTTTGTCTGTTTGTCTTTTTTTCATTTTTTAGCCATGGCGTTGTCAGTTTATTTTCGATTTATTAGTTTGACTGTCCCCTTGGTATCTTTCGTCCCTCTGTTTTAAGAAATATTTTACATCATATATAACACTACTTATTATAATAATGTGAAATAGTATGGTTAATATTGTATTCATTGTACTTAATAAACAACTCATCACTTTGCATTTAATTTCAGGAAACACTTAAATATGCAATTTTGTCAAACGGTCAATAAGAAATTTCGAAGGACGGAAATCAATGGAAACCCAACAGTACAATCAGATAACAATATTGAGTGGAATGATGGAATATTTCGATTATAAAAAAAAGCGGTTCGTACATGTAAGCAACAGCGAGCTTATGGAACTTTGTCGGTATATCGTTCATATTGAAAAACTTACCTAGTCATTACAAATTGAAGGAGACATCGGGTTGGACTTCTTTCTATTTTCGAGGAAGAAGCTTTATTGCATTTGGATGGGTTTTGCTCTATACAACAACTGAATCAACGAACGTTTGCTTCCTTTAGATCTTACTTTCAACATCTAATAGAAACGTCAAATACCGAATGTACCTAAGTTCCTGTAGAACCCTTTACCAAGAATTTTCGAAAAAAAACACTTTAAAAGTCAATTACGATTAAATTAGTCCAAAAGATTATTAAGTTAAACATATGTAAGCATAACAACAAAAAGCGGCTAGTTAAAATAGATAAATTATCTGACTTACTGATAGTCATTTTTCCCCGATGAGCTTAGCTTGCGAGTGCATTCCATTTGTGTGCATTTTTCCGACGTAGTCGGTATAGTTTCGATTTGTGCCCTTTGTACTTAAGGACGCTTTACTATGGCAACAGAATACGAAAGCTCGAAAATCCTTTCTGTGATAGGACAAAATGTTGTCACGGTGGTTAATTTGGTTGTGTTTGAAAAAACGTCTCGTTAATTATATCATGATGGAATGCAAGTGGAGCACTATGAAGATCTTACAAAGATTTATATTTTTATTAAAATAATTGTTTCTCCAAAAGCTCTTTGCATCCCTGACAGCTGTTTATTCGGGACAATTATATAATTTGTAATGTAAACTTTGTTGTACGAACGTACATGACTTTTAGAAAGCACCTACGCATGTGAGATTTCCGCTTGGTTTTGGTAAATATATTCAAATTTAATTGCGTCGGATATCTTTTTTAAAGATAGTTCTTTTTTAACATTTTTTATCTTTATTCTTTATATATTTACTAGTCAGTTGGGTTTATTTAATAAAATGGTAAAACCATTATTACTGTTTGGTGGTGAAGTATGGGGTAGTATTGGCAATAATTACATAAACGAAAGGGTACACCTTTAATTTTGTAAATTGTTATAAGGTTTGAAATCATCAACAGCCTCTTCCATGATTTAGGGGGATCTTGAGAGATATCATGTAGACTTAGACATAGAAACTATATGAATTTCTGGTAAAGAGACCACCCATCATATACTTTATATACATTATGTGATGACATGTCTATTAATGACCATTTGAATTTTTCATAGTTTTACAGAATAAAGCCTATTCTAAACATATATTTTATCCCAAATGTGTTGGAAACGCAATCTATTATCAATTGCAAATGTTAAGTTTCATTCATCAAACTCAGACTTAAAGATCAGTTTGTACAAATCTGGCAGTCTTTACTTGAAAACTCACAAAAGCACTAAATGACAAACTTTTTAAAGTTTTATTTTAAAAAGAAGGTTATTTTGAAAGTCTCAGGAACAAACGGTATATTGATTTGTGTAGATTTAGCACCACAAATAAATAGCTCTCTATTCATGCTTTTGAACAAGGTAGATGGAATAATTAGTTATCAAAAGTACCAGGTTTATAATTTAGTACGCCAGACGCGCGTTTCGTCCCCACAGGACTCATCAGTGACACTCATATCAAAATATTTATAAAGCCAAACAAGTTAAAAGTTGAATAGCATTAAGGATCCAAAATTCCAAAAAGTTGTGCCAAATACAGCTAAGTCTTGGATAAGAAAATCCTTAGTTTTACGATAACTTTTGTAAACAGGAAATTTATAAAGATGACCACATTATTTATATTTATGTCAACCCCGAAGTGTTGACTTTTGGGCTGGTGATACCCTCGGGGACGAAAAGTCCACCAGCAGTGGCATATATTAGAAACAAAAGACTTTGTCTGTTATGTAATTATAATATTTGCGATGAATTGCATTATATATTAGATTTAAATACTTTGAAGAAAACAAGAAACCTTGTAAGTCACATTTATATAAAAAATGCAAATATTGTTAAATTCATACAAGCAGATTATGTCTGCAAAAACAAATCAGAATTGATAAAACCATGTTGATTTATAAAGATTATTCACACAGGCGTATGTGCTCCTGGCTTAAATGGAAATCATATAATGTCTTAACAACTGTTTTGTTTGTTCTGTCTTGTTGTAAATTTAGTACATAATTGTCTTCTCTATACCTTGTATGCACATTGTGAATGGACTATTGAGAATAAAGATACATGCTTATCTTTTTTTACGTTTGCCGGCAGCTTTTGATAATATTTATAATCCTTTATTTTACAGGTACAAAATGTAACATACATGTACGTACAATGAAGATAAACCATAATAAGTATGACTATAGTTATAAATAATTTTGAAAATATTTGAAAATTTCAATGAGATTTTATTTATATTGAGTTCTAATAAAACAAATAAATATATTTAGTAATCAGGAAAAATTACTTACAAGCTTAAGACATGCATGTTACTTTATCGCGAATATTTCAGAGTAAACGTATGATTGATTTTGTTGCCTAATTCTATCGAAAATTAAAGTTGTTGCCTAGGTAAATAATAATGTTAATGAAGTTGCGTCAAAGCATATGAAAAGCCATGGGTGTAAACATTTTTAATAAGTTACTTGTTACTGTTTAATTTCAAAATGGCTAATTCGTAAATTTTGAACATTTTGATTTGTACATTTTTGATATGTATGTTTATAATTCTCGAATTCTTGATTTGCCAACTCAACATTTGTGCAATGATCATAAATGCTACAATTGTTAAATGTGTATTTATAATTTGTAAATTGCTACATTGTATATTTTGTAATTTATAAATGCCAGTAAGCATTAATTGTTGCTTTTATTTTATTTTTCAAAGCGCTTTAACTAATGTCTTGGTTATCGACACCTCTTTTAATACGCTGATTGCAAAGTTGGTGATTTGTTCATTCAACAATTTTGTTTTTATATATAATGATAGTTTATACAAAATTTGATTGTTTGAGACCATATCACGTGTCAATGAACAAATATTCATATTCCCCTCTGATGATCATAGTCTCCTCTGAAATGTTGGGACTACATCGATATCATGCAACGTTCCGCGCGGTAATTGTACATAAGAATATGAAATTCCAATTTTTTAAATAGTTATAGCAAAATCATTGTCATGTTCAAATGTAGACGTTAAAACAAAAAGACTTATGATTAACTTTTGATATGTACTGTTTATCAATGTGTGTGTCGTGTTTAGTTACAAAACAATGCAAACTAATATTTAATGTTCAGCGCTGGGCAGTGGAATAAAACATTCATTTGCATTAGCTTCGAGAGATATGAAAATTTGCTCACCCTCGGGCAAAGCCCTCGTGAAATATGAATATTCTTGGGTGAACAAATCTTCATATCTTCCTTATGCACGGGAAATAAATGTATAATATTAATTTAATCTACATTTTGTTTAATAATCGGATTTTCGGTTTCTTTCTGTAAAGAGTAGTTCAAGTCATAATTCAATTTGCTACGCATACACTTAAAGTACACGTGACAGTTTTTTTACGTACCATAAAGGTACAAATAGAGCTTCCTTCATTTTCACAAAAGGTACGAATGAACGTTAAGGGAGCACGTAAATACATTTTGCGTCCGATACTTTTCTAATTGTTAACCACGATAACACACATTTGCGCGTGACCTGTTCAAGCATGAATTTCAAAACTATTATTTTAAGTTAATTACTAAAATACGTTTATCTGCAAATTGTTAACGTGGGTCGTCGAAATTTGCAAGACAAAGATGCTGCATTGTTTTAAAAAGGTAATGTGAAATTAAGAACAAAGAAGTTATGAAGCAACCATTTGATTTCAAAAGGGTCAGAGTGAAATTTGAGTTTCTCGACGCTAACAACATTGATCAATCAAATTTTAACATTATATGGTATGTGGAAAATCAGAATATTTTTTTTTGTCATCTGCTGGATCACAATAAATTTTTCTTCAAATTTGGAATCAGAATATTTTTTAGAAAAGTGCATTACCCCCTGTAAGTGTAATGCCCAGCCTCTCTTTTCATATTAAAAACGTGTATGTATGTGTTACATAATTGTATATAATAGAACAAGGCAAAGACTTAGAAGTCGCAGCTAGGAATGTGTCTGCTGGGTAGAGGTTCTCTGGTGCTCCTCACTAGCTTTTAAAAAGAAGATGTGGTATGATGATCATTGAGACAACTCTCCACACTTCCTTTCACTAATGACCGAATTATAATCCGAAGTTATACCATTTAGCCCCAAACACAACAAAACCAATATACAACAAAACAAGTTACGAAAAACAAATACGACATACATGCACCAACGACGACCACTATAGGCTCAGGACAAAGAACTTACACACAAATAAGGTTGCCGGAATAAAGACGTTAGCTTCCGTTACACCCTCCTCAAACCTAGGAAAGTATTGTTAGTGTACAAGTTAAGAACAAACTATAAAAGTTAATTGAAGAGCGATTAACTAATCAGATCGATACAAACAGAAAAGCCTATAGCAAAAACACATACTAGACGACGAAAGGCATTCATACATCTCTGATAACGAAAAAAATCATGTATCTAAGATTAATTTATCAATCAGTACACATCCAACATGGCTTTACGGTAAAGTCGACAATTACAATCGGGGAAACAATAACCTTATGGCCAAAATATAGGTATCGACAGATTGTAGAACCGTGAATGTGCATAATCCTACAATAGTAAGATTTAGTAATGTTTTCTGATGACTAAATTCATATTTATACAGTGTTGAATTGGCAAATTTGTACAATAATTTTATTTTAGAATAAAACTAAAAAAAAAATTGAAAAAAAACTGAGATTTATTTTAAGTTCGTCACTCTAAAATGTAGTTTGCATTTTACAAAATGCTGCTGCGGATGTATTCCTCTCTGACGGATTGTTATGTATGTATAAACAAATTATAGATTCGAGATATATGTCAATGTAGCAAATTCGAACCTTCACACATGATATTTAATTATACAATTTTCCTAAAATGTAATTGATTGATTCATTGTTGATATGTTAACCACTTTTAGCAGTATTGATAGCACGAAAAAAATCGCTGACCTTTCACAGGAAACTGCAAATACAAGTCAGTTAAGACTGGATTCGAACACACATGCAAAGTGCCTGAATCGAAATTATAATAATAGAGGTTACATGCTAATGATTCAGTAGATGAACAACGTTTATCGAAACCGTCCGTTCCTGAATCGTGTATTATAATTTGTCAACTTCATGGGTTTTTGTACTCTATAAATTTAATATATGACTTTTTGCGTTCAAGTTCCTCAAAGATATATTTCCGTTACTGTTTTGGTTTATTTCTGACGCGTATATACATTTGTAAGCAGTCTTTGTGAAATAATCAAATAATGATTTTATTTCATTTTATATACGTTTACCTATCTTTTCTGTATTGTTAAGTATACAGTCACATGATCTAATAATAGAGTTGTATTACTTCAATGAGGTTAACACTTCAATCCATCAGTATGTTATTGTTGGTGAAGTTGTGTTAGAAAATAGGTTGCCAATTTTATTTCGATAATTTGAATATAAAAAAAACAATCCATTGTTCATTGTTTTTAGAGTTGAATTTCCTCTTTCGAATGAACAGTCAAATTTATTTTCGTTTGTTATATCCGTTTGACATCATTTTAAAAATTGTGTCCTTGTTTATTCAGTCATGTTAGTATCAATAATGTGGCTTTACAGAAATGTTGGAATGATAATATTCCTTTCATTTATAGAGATTGTGTTTTCCAAATATTTCATCTTAGATGAAACTGGTAAGACCATATTTAATTTTTTTCGTTCAATTTATTATTCATTCATTTCATCAAATTACATGTACTAAATTAATTGTTTTAAGATTTGTGGAGAATATGTTCAATATGAATTTTAGATTTTAAATAAGTCAAAAGAAAAGATGTCATTACCTTAATTCGTCGATATTAAAAACGAATCTGAAATAGTGTACAATAGCATGAAGAAATTTTGTTACATATATCTGAAAATATAGAAAAAAACAGTTATAGCGAATATGTAAACAATAAGTTTGAAAATAACGATTAACAAATTACCGCCCATGTATATGTATCTTTTAAGTTCGTAACATTCTACAAATGGACGCTATTGGTGAACGTTTACAAACAAATAGTCCTTGGTGTACATGGTGTAGTTAAAATCTAAAAAAAAATACCATTTGACTTTCAAATAACTTTTGATAATGTTGTTGCAATTGGTTGATTTTTGAAAGTAATGCAGACTTTTAAAAATACTTAAGACTCTTAGAAAAGAGTATTGCAATATACATCCAAAATGTTTTTTTCTAATTTATACATTATTTTGTTTTAAGAATTTTACCGATTTGAAATGCAATATTAATGTAAGTTCTTTAACTTAATTGAATAAATTACATACACGTTTGAAATATAGAAATGTGTAGATGTGGTATGATTGTCTATATGACAATTCTACACAATAGTTAAAACGAAGTACATACATGAAGCCGTTAATTTTCTTGTTTGAATTGATTTACTTTTGTCATTTCGAGGACTTTTATAGCTGACTATGTAGAGTGATCTAGAGTGTGCTTTGCTCATTATTTATGGCCGTACGGTGACATTTTGTTGTTAATGTCTGTCAAAAACACTGCATCACACCTACAAACTTAACTTTTCAATAGACGTTTAAGATTCATCCGAGTTCTCGCGATTACTCGAGTATCTTGACCGAGTATCCGAGTATTAAATTTTAGATCTTTTGGCATCCTTAGTTTCTATTATTATTTATTTATCTATCAATCTTAATTATAGGGAGTTTATAAAATAATTTTTTATATAATACTTCTATATAATTTGTCTGTCAAAGAAGGTAGTATACCGCTGTGGCTTTTCTATGAGACTTAATTTTAACATATTATTATTTTAATAGTAATATTATATTAACGGTTATCATGGTTATTGTCGATGTGTTTCAATCGTTTTTATTTTAAAACCAAGATTTGTTTTCTCTCAAATGATTGATGACTTTTAAACTGGTTTTGCATTTATTAGTTCCACGTTTATCCAAGGAAAAACTAATTGTCATAAAACATATATCGTAAGACTAAAAATAATACCATAAGTTCAACGTGTTAATTGAGAAAAATATAAGAAATAAAACAAACAAGCAAAACATATAGTTTGAACCCCGCATCATGTTTGTATCCCTGTCCAGGAGCCAGTAAATCAGTTTTTATGTAGGTTAATATAAGTCATATGTATGGCGTGATTTTTTTTTTTTAAAGTTCGTTTGTTTTCAATTGAATTAATTCATATTGTTCAAAAGGGGGCGTTTTATAGCTGACTTTACGGTATGTGGATATCTTATTGTTGACGCCCGTAATTGCTTAAACACTCTTTTATTTAAACGTTGATGGATAGATGTCTCATAGATAATCAAACAACATATCCTTATTTTTATATGTATCCCTATTGAATAAAGATATCATACTCTCAATATTAATGAAACAGCTACACACTCTGTGAGCAGATGTATGGACAACGGTTACCAGTAAAGCACTCTTATAGTATAACAGTGTTTACTGACTTTCGCTTTTTTCATCAAGGTCAAACCGTGTTACCCAATATGTAAAATTGCATCGGACATACCAAGTTTACCTCTTATTTGCTGGGGAAAAAAATATTTAATCATCTGATCATGAAAAACACAAACAAATTAAGTAAACGATTATCAGGTTTAAAAACTGTTGACATTGGTATTGTTAGACTTATACTTTAGCATTTGCAAGTTGTCAAATTGTAGAAATAGTCGAACAAAAGGATCATGCAATACAAACTACGTCATCTCAATTATTTAAATGGTAGGGAATGAATTGAAATTGCTTTATTGGATAAAGTGCAGCTGTTTCGTAACATTGACGACCGACATCTGGTTAACAAACAATAAAGTAACGAAGTTTTGTATAATATCTATACAATGTAATGTACTATGACGTTTAAACATGTACAGCTTGGATGTTGTCATGATGGTGGTGCGTCTATAATTACAAAAATTTACTAAACAACAATATGTTTTTGAAAAAATCATCGTATGAAAATGTTATATTTATGTCTTCAATTAATGTAGTTGAGTGGACAAAGGCAAGGCAAAGATGCAGCGTCTCATCTGCCCAAGATAAGATATCAGCTGATGACATTACTGAGTACTCGGAAAATACAGTTGCATGGACGTCCTCGTCAATTTATACTTCCTATTTGGCGGAGTATTATGGTAAATTATATACATATTATATTTTTCTCATTAATAATATTTGTTTTATAGATTCCACCACTGTATCAAGTGTTTTGGGAAATTTCTTCACTCGAGAAATTTAAAAATAGATAATTAAAACACGAGGCTTACCTAGCATTTTAACTATTCTAATTTAAACTGTTAAGTGTGGATAACGATCTTTATTCACGACATATTAAGGGAAATCTATTTATATGATTATTAGACGATATCTTCACAAACCTTGACCTTCCTTTTTTAGAGATTTACAAAATGTTGTGTTCTCAATGTGACGTCATCAAGAATTGTCACCTATTTACATGGGGTCACATAAGGACATCAGAATTGACGTCATAATTGAATGTCGAAAAACAATAGTCGGGAACAAAGTTTTCTCTAAACCTGGGACATATTTTTCTTACACCAATCGTGAATTGTTAAAATAGCAGGAACATTTGAGAGGTAGAAGATTCAGTTAGTTCCAATGCTTTTTATGCATATGTCATTTGCTGTTCTGTATTACCTTCCGTTGTATAGCTAATGTGATATCAACAAGTATTGAGTGATCATGCATGTTTCAGTGCAATATGAACTTAAAGGTTTGTTGGATGCTACAAACTATATAAAGTATTATTCTTATATTGTTCCTTTAGATTGATATTATGAACGCTATGCATTTTTGGTAAAATGTTGTAACGTATTATATCTCATTTCAAAGACGATTCCAAAATTACAATTATGCTTGGTTATTGTTTCATTATATTCCATGATTTGTAAATTAAAAATTCTAAATATATATTTACACCTCCCTACTCATTCGGTATTCAAGAAATTGTAGTTCCTGTTCTGAATTTATAAAATATCTCTAGTGTCTGAGCAGAAAGTTGATGAACAAGATTTATGTCAAATAACGTCTAGCCATATCTATGAACCAAGACCATGTTGAAACATATTCCGTATCAAGTTCACAAATGATATATAACGATCTTGATTATATATTCTAGGTATCGATGTTATGTTTCATCTTAATTAAGTGTTAAAGTGTTCTTTTATTTGTATTTGTAAATGATTAACCTTAACTTTTTTGTGCAGTTATTGGTAAAATTCTTAAAAACATATTGACTGCTGTACCTTTATTTCATTTTTACCTAATACACAGTATGTCTGTCTGTTTTGCTCACATATTTATGTCAGTATAATGGAATCATATGCGACTGTTATACCTATGAGGAGTTTATACCTTTTTTAAAACTTTTTACAAAAGGAAATACATCATTGCATGTACCAAGTCTAGACTATGACAGTTGGTATCCATTCGTCGTTTGATGTTTTTAATAACTCACTTTTGCAATTTGAAGAAGGATTTTACGATTTGAATTTTCGTTGGAGCTCGGTATTTTTGTTATTTTACCTCTGATATGAGTATTTGACTTGTCAATGCAATCAGGCCTAACGTGTTTTTTTTGTATCAATTATAGTAGACCACTATGAGATACCGATATGAGTCAGCTATAATGAACGCATGAATGTGATGGTTGGTAAATTGGACTTACATACATACCGTCAGTCAGTCTCGTTCGGATTTTTTACGCAAGTGTGTGTACCCTTAAGCTTTTAAGCATTTGGAATTGATAGAATAAAAAAATAACCATATATTAAATCTGACAAACGAGTTAGGTGTGCATATGTTTATTGGTACTTATATATCGTTTTTTTTAAGATTTGTATACAAGTAGATATATTATTTGGATAGCAGAAAGGTTTTAAACAATACCACGTCGATTATGGTCTCTTTGATGAATAGCGTAAATAAACTATTGTACTTACCTAAAGTACGTAACTAAATAACGTTAGGTAGAAGAATCACACTTGGAAGAAGACGCAAAATATACCAATGCATGCAAGAGTACAATCACAAAAAAACAAATTGAAGAAAAAACTAAAAACACCGAGATAAAAAAAATGACCAAAGAACAAAACATTCCACAATATATCACACAGAACACCAAAGAATGAGTTACACAAAATACCCACCATAAGGCAAAGGTGATCTTTTATGATATAGACGTATATATGAGGATCTTGCTCCTTAAGTGATAATAATCGGGTTCTATCACCTTTTAGAACAGAAGTGCCAACCTCCCAATTACCAATGTTTATCATGGTAGACAGAAATTACAGGTGATAAATGTCATCTAGTGATTTTGAAATCCGACAGAAACAGACTATAGTTTTGCTATGACATTTGAAAACTATCGTTTGTCATCTTAGACTCAAATGTGTCATAACGTGTAACAAAATATTGAAATGATCGAAGGATTATTATTTTTTTTAACATACATAGATAGATAGAAGGTCAATGTCATATAAACATATATATTTCACATTTTTTCGATGATTATAACATGCATTAACTGTAAAAACAAGTTTTATCGAGATCTTCAAAAGTTTTGCGCCAGATATCACAGGCAGCTCACAATATTGATCCACTATTGTATTGTACTGCAAATTAAAATGACTGAAATTATAACCATCAGAATGATACTAAATAAATAAAAATTATTCATAATAATTTCATAAGCCACTGATTGTATTGCTTAGGAAAAAGGCGTTGATTCACTGACTCATAATGATTGCATAAAAATCTGGTTTATTTTCAAACGAAACTGTGTTGAATATTTCATTAACACATATGCTAAAATGTCCAATAATTTCGCAGTTAATCTGTTTTAAATATTTCGTCATTTGATACATATTGTGACGTCATAATGCAGTTAAAAATCTTCTTGTCTTTTGCCGAAATCTGAAATAGTCATGATTGTTTTCTGCAACATTAATCGTAAACCCTTCGTTTACAAATAAGTTTGCTGAAATATTCTTTGTAGACCATACTCTTGACTTTTCAGCCAAAATTTCATTAGAATGCAACTATGACAAAATTATACCTAAAATGGGCATTTAAGTAGTGGTGAAACTAAGAATCCATCTCTGTTCTGGCTTCTGATTGAAAGGAATTTAAAATATGACTAATGATACTAAGGGTTTTTCTTATCTTGGTTATTCATTAGATAATAATGCTATGAACGCTGCTTTACGGATTTCTTATTGTTTTGTTATTTAAATACTTCAACTACTTTTTGCAATTTGAAAACTGCTTAAAAAGACTTAAAATATAATCGTTAACACAATTGTATTCATGATAAACAATTTTTTATTAGGTCGGCTATATTTTACTGGCACTTCATGCTATCTGCAGTTGTCCCTTTGCAAAGTTTAACCCATAGTGCGTGCCGTATGTATTAATATATGCACCTTAGTTGCGACTCCAACCATGCATTTTCTGTCATTCAAAGATCAAAATTATCCACCTTTTTCTGAAATATTCTTTAGATACCATATTCTTCACTTTTCAACCAAAATGTAAATGGGTGATATGTGCACGTGGCGTCTTATTGAAAAATAGAAATTAGTTTTAAAATTTCCATGACAAAGCTTAAAGATGAATGAAATCTTTTCTAAATTAGGCGTTATCTTTATAAATATGAAGCAAATATATAAGTTCCCCATATCATACAGTTAGCAATACATACACACTTGATTTACTTTGATAATAAGAGTTTATGAATACACACCTTTACAGGGCCTTTTGGTGGGAAAGTAGTGTCAGGGCTCTACTGACATGGGTTGTTATTGAACAAATTACTACTTCGCTACGTCGCTTGAATAAAGTATTCCAGCTGCAGAATGCTACATTATAAGTCTAACAAATTTTACGTCTTACAGCAATAAGTGTTACTAAACCTTATTCATTTGATTACAATGTGGTAATATTTCTAATGAGTATAAAGTAAAATCACAAAACTAATGAACTCCGAGAAAAATTTAAAACGGAAAGTCCCTTACCAAATGGCAAAATCAAATGATAAAGCACATCAAACGAATTCACAACTGTCATATTCCTGACTTGGTACAGGCATTTTCAAATGTAGAAAATTGTGAATTGAATCTTGTGTGTAAGCACTAAACCTCTCACTTGTATGACAGTCGCATCAAATTATCTTATTTTTACAACAATGTGTGAAAAAACAGTCATAATAGGTAATGATATGAAATTCAAGTATAGATGCGACAATTTTAATGTTTTCTTTTGAATCCTCTAACCTTTAAATACAATCATATTCATAACAGTATATCAAACTGCTCTTTGGTGACTACAGTCACCAGGAACGCTCAAATCCGAATATCGCAATGATATTTTAAAAGACTGAAGAGCGTTATGCCCAAAGGGAGCCTTAAAAATACCTAAATCTATTCATTGACACCTTTGCATGATGGAGTTGATACCTGCATTTTTGTGCTACCTCTATTGATTATTTTTACACAGTTTTGATTATCTGTGTGCCATTTAACAGTACTATTTTTTAAAACAGATTTAAATGAATACAAAGCTAATTGAATAGCCCTTAGTTCTCGCCAAGTTGAACTCATGTTTTTCTCATATTCGCTCCATGTGGAATGAAAAACTTTTTCATTCACTTCTACAGTAAAAGCACCTGCGGCTACATTACTAGCATCTGAATACACCACTATGTTCGGTAAGGTGTCGTTCAGAAATTTCTTCTGATTAAGATTTGTCAAACTGTCTCACCAAATTCTCAACTCTGCTAATACACACTCAGTATAAGCAATATCTAAAATACTATCCCATGACTTTCTGTTCTCAATTGCAAAATATAAATGCCTCGTCATCAGGCTTGTGTCATTTCCCATAACTGGGGACATAGAAATAATTCTACCTGTGAACTATGCTAACTGACGAGCACTTATAATGGGATTTTTTTCAAAATATCGTCAAGCGATTCTTTTGCATCATTTAATCTACGTTCTGACACTGCTAAACTAAAGTTTACCGAATCCCAAATTAATCCGAGCCATTCCAAGCGTTCAACTGGATCAAAGATAGAGTTTTGCTCATTTATCAAAAACCAAGCTAATTCTAATGAGGACTTTATGAATTCAGATATATTTTGACATTCTGAATAACCTTCTGACATACCTAAACCATCATCTAGATAAAGCACTATATCTACACCATTTTCACGCCAGTATTTTACCATGGGTCGTAAACATTTTGTAAAAATGTAAGGCGCTGAACTTAAACTAAAAGCTAAAACTGAAAAACATTAAACTTTCCCTTCCAAGAGAAACCTTAATATATATGTTGCTCTCTGTAGATATCCAAATGAAAATATCCAGATCTTAAATCGAATTTTATCAGATATATATCTTTCTTAAAAAAATTGCTGAGCGACTTTCCAATCTTCGAATTTTATTTAATTTTTCAAGACGTATACATTTAATTCAGATAAATCTAATATCAATCTCTTTTTCCCTGACTTTTGAATGGCAACACTCAATGGATTAACTACAAAAGGCTGGAATGGTACTTCGTGTACGCATCCGTTTTTCGAAAGTTCGAGAACAGCATCGTTTACAAAATCAGTATTATCAACTTCAGATTTATTATTGCGGAATTTCATAGGGGGTGGTAAACTCACAAAAGCAATCATATACTGTGAAAGTACTTTTATTCGTGGGGTATCAATTTTCGTGGTTTTCGTGGATGACTTTATCCACGAATTTAAGTGTCCAACGAAATAAAACAACAATTATCAAAATCCAGACATGGAAAGATCCCATCGATAGGTTTGACTACTGATATAATCTAGAGAAAATATTGAATAACGCAAAATATGAGAATACTTTAATAGCGGTCACAGAGCTACAACCGGATGCAGGATAATATACATTTAATCCTTCATGCTTTAAACTAAACTGTACAACTTTTGATCTTTTAATTCTCATAAAAAATATTTTTGATCGATGACAGTCAGATTTCTGGTACTGATATGCTTGTATGATAAAGTGTTCATTTTATATCCTCATAGTTCTCGTACATATGGGAAATAATAATTTTATGCTGGGGTTAATTTTTACAAAAAATATTTGACAATTCAAGATACGTTTATAGCATTTGTTTATGTTACTGTTTTCTTCAGGTGACATGTTTGTGGCCTAATTAACACCTTTAATGGTCTTTAATCTGTTGATCACTTTATCATGGGTAAATTAGTGTTATCACTACGATTTACATGGGTCAATGTTTATTTTGCAATTTCCTTCAATTCAGGCTATTTGTAACCTTCGTTTCTAAAGGGTTTACCATTTTTTTATTTATTTTTATAGAAAACTAAAATCCACGAATTTAAAAATCCACGAACATGTAAATATTGCTCAAACCACGAAAATTAATACCCACGAATTAAAGTACTTTCACAGTACCCTGATTTTATAGTATCAACAACAAATTTGCTTGCTCCAATGTGCTCCCAAAATGCTACATTTTTCGATAAACTACTTTTGACGCCTTTGGCCAATTTTGAAAAATCAACTTTATCAAAATACTTAACATGTTCTAAAAGTATATTCATGTGCCCATGCAACAAATATTCATCTACTAAATTAAGATACTTATCTTTTATCTTATGTGGCTGGGTTGTTTCTTGTTAATTGTTTGTTCTATTAGGACAGTTTGTCCTCCAGTGACCAAACTGGTGGCATTCATAGCACATGTCATAGGAAGTCGATTCACGGCGACTTTTCCTCCGAAAGGGCTGGTTTTACTGTTGATGAGACATATATGTAGTATTAGTAGGAGGTCTGGAAACAGTAGCTGAAGGCTTAGTGAATGGTTTTGTACGGCTCTTCTTCTCCTTGATGGTTTTGAGTGCTCTACTTTCAGCTTGACGTAGTCTTTTCTCGTCATCGGAATCTGATGCTATTTCGCACTCGAGAACTGTGGTCCAACCAATAGGAGATTTATCGGCTATTCTGGTGACCTTATTTCGTTTGTTTAACTTTAAGATAAATCCGGAAATGAAATTGATAGAAACGAAATCTTCCTGCAAAAGACGTTTTTGCAGCTTATGTAGGTCAGAAAGGACTTCGGAATTGAAAGTAAATTGGATTTGGTTTCCTTCACTCTTAAGTTTCACCGAAGCTTCCTTCTTCGACTTGGTGGCTAGGGAATCGTTGCCCGACACTAACTCGTTCTTCAGTGCTGAAATCTTAGAATCAAAGTACGACGTAAACAGATGAAATGTGCCGTTACTTATCTGTGGCTGTGGTGCTCTTTGTTGGGTTGCTGTCGACGGTCCTGGTACTGGCAAACTAGAAAGTTCAGCTTCTCTGTTAAGAACGGAAGGAGTTGAGGACTCGTGCAGTACCAATTCGTCTTCGTCTTCGGAACGATGGTCTGTCATTGTGTTTATACAGGCAATGCAGTAGTACGGTGTATGCCAACCAGCGTAAGGCAGAACTTCGAATTATGACATTATAAATTCCATTTAATTTATATCAAACAACAAGCATGAGAAACACGAGCCACAATCATACGATACATAGAATACCTGTTTTTAAGTCGCAATGCGACAAAATATAGTGCAATGGAATAAATTGTAAACATTTCAGGTATTCTAAAAACACGTGTTGATGTAAACAATAATCAAACACACGTGTTTTACCAAAACAAATACATGTGCTCCCGTACTATTATTAAATATATTTGTTTAACATCTTGAAAAAATTGTTTATTAAAACAATTATATAATTAAGATACAGACAGTTTTAATAAAAAAAATATTAGACATATATCTTTTCAAATATTTAATTTTGCAGGATGTATGGATGTAAACATTGATTTGACAGCACCCAACAACTCTGCTACAACGAAATTAAACGGTTATTTTTTAAATAGTATGCCTGCAATAAGGAATACAAATGTGTTTGAATGTGCGTATCATTGCACACCAAATGGATTTTTTTTTGCTTTTATTGTAAGTATTGTTTTTGAGTATTTATAAACAAAAATAAAAATTAGCTGCGATAAATATGTAGTGTGGCTTTTACCAATTTAAAGTTACACATTTGCAGAAAGGACGTTTGTTTGTTCTTGAATCACGTATTTCATGTATATACAGAAGCAAGTGTTTTGTCCTATATCTTTTTATATTCTTATATTAAAGCAAGGTACTTTCATAAAGATTCCAACTATGTATTTTCTGTCATTCAAAGATCACAATTATCTACTTTTTTTCTAAACAAAGGAAACTACTCCCTGGTTAATTCAATGATATTTTTGATAAAAAAATATGATTTTTTTTTCGACTTTAGATATCGATGCTACTGCCAGTACTTGCTCTTTCACATGAACTGGCTCCATCCATTTAAACACAGTATGTCCAAACTTGGGACAGGTATATACAAAATGCCAACCCTACTCAACCTGGGAGAGGGTTGTTAGAGCACACCAACACAAACTATATATTTACATCGGTTTGGAAAGGGTTGTCTCATCTGCTTAAAGATGAAAAAACCTACAAAATGTGCAACATAAAAGTATTACCTCAAAGCTTCAAAAATATGAGGAAATTTAATATGACTGTAACTAAGACAAATGTCCTCTTGGGTTCTCATAACGTAAATATTATAAGATAGCTTGAACGTTGAACGTTTATATCTGTACACATAGACCTCACGCGGGCAGAACAATCGAGGAAGTAAAAAAAAGACAATTCATTTCGAAGACAGATAATTAGAAAAAAAATTATAGACAATGTCGCAAGCATTATGTTAAAGACAGAAAAAGTTCATCAACGCTTTTCAATCTACATTACTTGGTCAGTAGTCAGGTTAATGACGAAATGCATATTGGTGTTAAGTCCATGTTTATTCAAATGAATGTTAATCATTGACTGAAAAGATAGAATGGTTTGTGGCTTACATTTTGAATTACAAACATAATGGATAATCTACCGAATTCAATTTTTCGATGGGAATAACCACGAATTTAGGGAAAACGGTAGATTGGTTCCCTGGGGGAGGGGGGGGGGGAGGTTATTGATAGCAACATTTCGATACATTGATAAGAAAAACCTGGTTCTATGAAATGGATTAATGAAGACATAAGCTAATAGAAATCCAACAAATATACTAAGCTGAGAAAACATGAAAGTAAAGGTTGCCTTCAACAATACCATTTACATACCTGCATATCATCTTCGCTCCTGGTGGAACATAAGGTCGTCACAAAGTGTTGTCATCCAGTTCCGTTTTAGCCTTTTTTCAGCTTCTTCACATCACACGCCCCAGTAACCTGAAGCGCTGCTGTTGTATTTCTTTGAGGAAACATGTGGTCATTTAAAGAAGATGCTCATTTGAACAACGATTTAGTCAGAATATTTTGCAGATTTGCACAAGACAGTTGCGGTTAAAACTTGAGAGCGATGTCGAGCCTGTTTTTTATGCTTGAGTTCCAGCATATTTATATAAATGTATGCATATAAACATTTAATTAATTACAGAAAAAAGCTTTTCGAGTTGCTTTTAACAATTATTAAATCAAAATATTCAAAGTCCAATTTATTGGGCATGGACACTTCTGTCAGGTACGATTCAAATTGAGAATGGAAACCCTTCCCCAACCCCTTCTAATCTTGAACTGTTGTCATAACATAAGAACGAAGTATACCAATCAGTTGAAAAGGGCAAAACTAATCAGATTTATACAATGCGGAAACAATATAATTTACAAAAGCAGATCCCATGGAGTAGTGAATGTGTACATTAACTGACAACGTACTCAAATAGACAATACATTTACAAAGGGAAATCACGTCATAAGTCAAAAATAAGCTGACAATACCTTGGAAAAAAAAGATCAGACCAGAATACAAACAGCAGTACCCAAAACACAACATGAAAAGCTAAGAAAAACGAAATTTCAGTTAACAGTGAATACAAAAAAATCATGTAATACCGCAGTCCCACTATGCCACGATCGCACTACGATCTATGAAATAATGCAAATTTAAATGATCGTAGTACGATCGTGTAGATCGCAGTAAGGTGTTATCATAGTCGCGGTGAGGTCTTCAAGATCGTGATGAGGGTGGCCAAATTTGAACATGTTCAAAACAATCGTGGTGCGGTCGTGGCGAAATCCGGTTGTCGTAGATGCGTAGTAAGAGCGCACTAAAGTCGTGGTAAGATCGGAAAGGTCTCTGTACCATCGTAGCGAGAGCGTAGCGAAAGCGTGATACTATTAGGAGAGACTGACCTAGCGACGTTATTACGACCTTACTACGACTACCACGTTCTCGTTGCGATCATACTACGCTTACACTACGACTACACCACGCTGTTTGCGATCAAAGTACGATTCTAGCACGCCCATGACGTCTTCGTCACGCTCTTCTTACGACCTAACTACGTTCATACTACGAACATCATTCTTGTTGTCATTTTCACATTAGATATATCAAATCTCTCCAGGTTTTGTTTGTCTGTATGTGATTAGGACTTCTTTTCTATTTTCTCTAACGGCTCAACCATGCTTCTCGTTTTTATATAGATTAGACCGTTGGTTTTCCCGTTTGAATGGTTTTACACTAGTGATTTTTGGGGCCCTTTATTTATAGCTTGCTGTTCGGTGTCAGCCAATGCTCAGTGTTGAAGGCCGTACCTTGACGTATAATGGTTTACTTTCATAAATTGTAACTTGGATGGAGAGTTGTCTCATTGGCACTCATACCACATCTTCTATATCTAATGACAAATCTGTGTAATCTCTGTTATCGTTCACTAAAATGTCGTCATTCGAGCTTTATGGACCAGCAATAGGTTGTAATTTAGGTTGAATTGGTCGGTCCGACATCTCTACTGCATCAGGATTCGTTACTATCAGAGCTTACTCTGTCTTTACATCAACCCCTACCATCACTCACACGTGTTCAATTAGATCTTAGTGGCATGACTGTATTGTTTCTGAGAAATCTAAGTGTTAATCAGAAAAAGAAGGAATGGAACTGTATTGATATGGAACACGATCTTGACGTTATTGTGAGAACGTAGTAAGATCGTGGTATGAACGTTGTATAATCGTGATAAGAATGTGCTATAATCGCAGTAGTAGCATGGTAATATCGTGTTGCAATCGGATAACTCGTGGTAAGGTCGTAGAGAAAACGTGATGAGCGTAGAAATATCTTGGTAAGCGTAGTGAGGTTGCAGAATAAGCGTGGTGAGAACATGGTGTAATCGTAGCAGGATCGTATTTGAAGCGTAATAAGGACGTAGTAACATCGTGAAAGCAATGAAATTTTACATTTTCATGCCGCTCATACCACGACCTCACCACGATCTGAATTTGTTTTAGATCGAGGTGAGCGTGGTGCGAGCGTGGTTTAGTGGGACTGGGGCTTTACTATGTAAACTAAAACATTGTTTCTACTAAATTTTGAAGAAATTTTCTAGATGAGTATATGAGACTTCTCAGGTTCTTTAGATTTTATATAAGTATTTCTGTACTGTTTGATATATGGCATTGTATCAGATCAACTTTGATATATTTACTTTAAATGCATGCGCTTTGTCGTAAAGGTCATTTCACCACATACCTTAAAAATAAAATTGAGAATGGAAATGGGGAATGTGTGAAAGAGACAACAACCCGTTTTTTGACATTTCTAAATGTTCACTATATAAAGCAGAATTGACAATGTATGTGGTGTCTTTTATAATTTAAGATCATTAGGAATAATTGCAACATATAAAAGGGTATATTTTATGGAGCTGGAAATATATGATTTTTTTTTGTTATATTAGTATAATAGTATAATTGTATAAGGTCTTACCTATAAAAACAAGGAAACACGTAGACAATCTGAAGCTCAGATGGTGCCTAATGGAATGTTGATTGTCTGTTTGAAAACTCATTCCAAATAAAGAAATAATCATCAAAGATGTCAGTCTAATAATTTGATCCACTAAACCAACGTCTACATATAAGATTCAACAGTAACGCTAAGATTTGTACAATCAAATGAAAACTGTAAATGCTCAACCAATTAAATCAGATAAAAAGTCACGTCCTAAAACTATGTGCACATTGTATATATTTCAGGGGTATATTTGCAAGTGTATCGATGTTAAAGTATTAAAACTATCACCAGAGAATACAACGAGCTGTCTTTCCGGATCAAGTGATGTACGACATAACAAACATGCTGTGTTTTCGAAATCAGATCGTGGACTTCCAATTTTTAGGTTGAAAAGAGGAAAAGGTATACACCAATTATGTAAAATTACATTTTATACGACATGATGATTTGAATACTGTAAATTCAGAAATTCTTGCGATGTTTTTATAATGGCAAAAAAAGCGACAGGGTTATAATCGCCTTTTTTTAATTTCTGTTTATATAAACTAAACAGAATTCTTCGTCTTATCATAAAATCAAAATAGCATTTAGGCTAAAATGACAATATCGCAATAAAAAATGCACGCAATTATATCTGAATTTAGTTGATCATACTACTTTAAATGAAAAAACTCATCGTAAGGCCGAGAGCCACGACGGTCGTATTTCGATGAAACAAAATAGATACAATTTTGATTCAGCAATTGTTATCTTTTACTTATTATGTTTTTTTTTATATATAAATAATCATCTTTCACCTTGATTGTGTCTTTTTCTTGTCAAATCCCTTCTGCATACATATTGCTTATATTTTATTCAAAATGCAACTAAATAGAGTGAATATAGCTAAAGTTGTTATAAGTTATATATTCAGTATGAAAGTGTGTAATTTGATTTTATCAATCCAGATTTGCATATCAGGCACATTTCACGAATTATGAATGCTAGTAAAACTGATTATTGCGTTGTGAGAGACAATGGCGCCTTCAAACTTACTGAGTGTAAATTGGAAAGGCATTATTTCTGTGAAGAAGAAAGTAAGTAGGTTTAACTCTCACTAATGTATTAAATGATTCCATCTCACCTTTTAAATATCTAAACTAAAAAACGAGAAAAACAGCTATACAGAGCAGCTTATCACCCAACTTATGCAAATGGTAATACAAGCATGCAACTCTGTAAGAACATGCCTTTATGTGTATTTAATGATATAAAGGTGGTTGGCACGAACAAAATCCCTTCAATCATGGAGATCGTCTTTGATATTCAAAATTACGACTATCAAGGTTAAAGATATCAAATCTCTTCTGCATACATATTACTTACTAATCTAGTGTCGTACTACAGTACATAATATATCATGTCTTATATCGTGAGATCAAATCGCCTGCATTGTAGCCGTCCCACTAGACCATACGATCACATGGGCTTCATCTAGCGTCGTACTACAGTACGATTTGGTATCACAATATCCAAGTAGTATGGGTTAGAATCCCGGCGGGGAAGAACAAAAAAAATGTGGTGGTCGTGTCAACAATGTGTTTATATTGTATATCGAGTCTTATATCTTTCTGTTTACATCATTCACATCGTACACACCATGATGTTGACAAAGAAGTGTTCATATCGTTCACTTCATCGCTGATATATGTTGTGAAACAAATTTATTTGTTTTTTTGTTAACATTGTGCACATTGTATACATTTCCATGTTAACAAAATCGTGTCAACATCGTGTTTATATTGTATATCGAGTATATACCTTTCTGTTTACTTCGTTCATATCGTAAACATCGTGATGATGACAATATCGTGTTTCCATCGAAAACAAGTATATTACAGGGGACCTCAATATCGTTCAGGACAGAGATGTTAAAAGGTTTTTGAAAAAAGGACTAAAATATCGTCCTCCATCAAAAATAGATTGGAAAGAGTGTCGTCAAGTTACCAAAGATGCTCTTTCCTCGTTCTGTAAAAAGTGGTGTAAACGGAAAAAAAATTGATAAAAAAATTCTTGTTTCTTATTTGAAAAAAAATGTATAAATGTGGTACATAACAAAATATCACAATTTGAGAATAATTTCGAAATAAATAATAGAGTACATATAGTGCAGTGACAGAATAGGAAAAAGTCGATTATTAAAGGAGTTTAATTTCACTTTATGGTACACGGCTAAAAGTTGGCACAGACTTAGAAAAATGATTTACTTGAATTTAAGATTGGTCGTCAAAAAGTCGTATGGTGCAGTTTTTTTATTTCAGCTTTTAGTCAGCAAATTTGACATTAAATTCAGATCATAAGTGACATGCCGTTTGGCTTTTAATTCAAAAGCTACCATTAAATATCTTTCTTTTTTGTTTTATTTAAACGTGAAACATAATTTTCTATGCATTAGGCAAAAAGGGTAATTCTCAAAGCCTTTTGGTGACTAATTATGAAGGTTAAAATTACTGTTAACGTGAAAATGTTGTGTTTTACCCGATTCCAACATCATACAACAAAGCGCTGATGAAAGGATTATATTGTATCTACTATAAAGTAATAAAACTACACTTTTTCTTTTCATGTACACATGTTTTTATGAGATCATATTGTTTAAAACGATAACTTTTTTTTATATCAAAAATCTCTTCTCATCAATCATTTACTCAAAAATATTCCGGATAGTTGTGTCCCGTCCATGATTGGGCTGGGACATAGTTTTCCTGTAATATTTGGATTTGATGTTACTTGTTTTTGTTGATGTTTTATTGTTTTGTTGAATTATTTTGGTGTCCGTAATTCTTTTTTAAGGTTGTGTTATTTTGATTTTATTTATGTAAAAGGCGAAATAAGTTTTTCAATGGTTTATTTAAGAAATAGGTTTCCGACAAAATCCCAAAAAGATAACAAAACTAGAAAGTCCGTTGAAACTTTGCTTAAAAATTTCAAAGAAGCAAAAATTCATTTTAATACCTTAAATAGTGTTATTTTATTAAATGCAGAAGAGAATAATTGATTTTTTTTTACAAAGGTACAGTAAATTGCGGTATTTTGACACAGTTGATTGGTCTAATGACAAAACATACACACGATTGCGCATATAATTGTGACTTTAATTCATAGATGTACATATATCATCGGGTTCATTCTATTAGCTTGAAAATTATTTAAAATAAAAATGGATACAAATGATGCATAAGTCTACATGACATAGTGATATCTACAGTTCGCACTGCAATTTGAAATGCAGAACCTTTTAAAGACTTAAAGTAAACCTTTTTGCTTAGTTCTATGATTTCAAAATTCATATATATTAAAGATTACCTTCCTCTTTTTTAGTTACATTTTAGTCAGTCAGTACTTACATTTCCCAGTTAGCTTGTGATAAAGGATACTACATAAATTAGAATATTCGCTTCATATCGTGGCCTTTTTCTTTGATATTGAGACGGAATTGACGACTACAAACAAAAATCTATGACAAACTTTGGAAGGCGATTTTAACTTTCCAAATCTCAATTCCCCAGCTAGGTCTCAATGTACTACACCCCTCTGCGTCATCGTATAATGTGCACATATCTCAAATGATACCCTATGCTGGTGCTTGTTGAGTCAATACAGCCTTCTTGGACAGGGCTGTACCCCTAAGTACTTAAAAAAAGACGCAGAATTTTAAGGGATACTCAAACATATTAGTCGACGATAACATTAAAACGGCATGGTAAAATTAGGAGAATGACGTAAATGACAAACAAATTCTGCAAAACGCTACATAGACCACCAAAGATCAACACAAAACATACTGAAAACAAGGTTTTTCTCGTGTGCCCCAGGAAAGTTTAGAAGGTTCTGTTTCAATTGTAACACCTGAGTGTTGAACGTGGAAATTTAACTTTGGTGTCATGTACTTAATTATGAAGAACTTGCGACTGAAATAGACACAAACTAGGTTTTTATATTACCGTATCACGAATAATGATACATTTAAGCTCTGTCGTGGCCCAATTCACTAGCACGTCTTTCGCGGTTTACAATTTTTATATACTAAGTGTCAGATCAGATCTGAAAATTTGCAATTAATTTGTGTTTCATTCCTGTTTGTAATATATATGATTTGCATGACATGGGTTACATCTTGTTGACACAACCAAACTGAAGTATTTTTCCCCTGGAATTCCCCTAGCTTTGTTTTAAACATAACCATTGGTAACTTACGAACTGTTCCCTGTGTTTCTTTGAGACATACAGACAAAATGGCAGCCGGCTCAAGTCAAGCAACCGAAGTCAGGGCTATCAAAGGTTGTGCTATGTGTACTACTGTTTGTCTGTGGGTTTTTTTCCATTTTTTGTAGGGCATAAAGACCACGACAATCGGAAACACTGCACAGACTACAGTCATGTGATCATGGCTAGTGTATTCTGTCAATGCGGATCACAGATGGGTTTTTTTCTTGGCTTTTGTTTAGAGATATTTTGAGTTTCAAGCAGCAGGACAAGACGTTTTTCTTTCAATATAGGGTTCTTTTGACATTTGTCCTAGTCCCAAAATGTTTCAGTTGTTTTATGTCCCCCATAAAATAGATTGACATGGCCAAAGTGTATTTAGCAATGACGATGATGTCCAATGGTGATGGATAAAAGCTCGCTATATGTGGTACACAAACATTTGACCACCACTCTATTGCAGGGCACAACACGTTAGATGTCCGAAGTTTAACATTGATATTCGCAATATCATTATAGGATTCGTGGCTTAAGAATTTTGTCGTGTTCTTTAAACACTACGGACCAATACTGACATTCGAGATTTGCTAAAACTTCCACTTGCGAACATACGTATTCCAGACAATGGTCAGAAAGTCGTAATAACATCCCCACATTACAAAAGTCATTTGAGGTCTGAATTAATGATTAAAGTTAGGTATATTAAGTGCTATGTCAATATATCCCGCAAAAAAAATATGATCTTGCGTCACTTAGTTTCGGATTGAATAACCGAAACGTTTTTTATTTTCAAACGAATAAAAGGCTATTCTTTCATAAAATATACCTTTTTAAAGTTGTAAGTTTATCTTAAAATGATTTATATTCCTATCGATACAAATTTATTTCATAGAAATCGTCATGACATTGTCAAAACTCAGCTATAGTATATTTTGAAATAATTTGTGTTGTCTGTTTTGCATGAACCGAGTTCAACGTTTATGGTAAAAACCTAAGTTTTCACTTTCATTGATGTATACTAGATGGTTATATGAATAAATGCATATTTTTTCATAATTTTCTATACATTTTGTTAAGTTTTGACAAACTTTGTTCTTATTATTTGAAAAAAAAGCATCATGTAAAACTGAAAACTATCCCCCGTTTTGTACAGTCGCATACGTGTGTTCAAAAATCTCATATAATGATAGATTTCCACTTTTTGGATGAAAAATAGAATAAGGAAGATAAATGATCTAAGTTTTTAATCATTCTACTGTAAAAAGGGTATTTAAATTGGAGTTAGATATTCAATTTTAATTTTCCTTGAAAACGACATATGACCTTTGATCAAGATTTCTGAAAAACTGCACCATAATTTCATTTGACGACCAGAAGAATCTCAAAGTACACATATTTCCGAATCCAATGATATATAATATAGCCGTGTACCATTTTTGACGATTAAAATTTTATAAATCCGACTTTGGTCACCGGCCTAATAATACACCTATTTCCAGAATAAGACATAAACTTCAAGTACTTTTAAAGCGGTTTTGTATTTGTACCGGCCGACAAAGCAGCCAACACTGTGGTGGTGTTATGCCGTAAATATTACACGGACGTTCTGAAGAATGAAATTTAAAATTCATCTACATTGAAGTCCATTCCACAGAGAGTCATAGAGTAAACAAGCATATCACAACCACATCAAAGCTTAAGGCTTCTTCTGAACATTTGAAGGTCCCTACTTTGTATTGGCTACCTTAACTACACAAAAAAAAATTTAAATATCGTTTCATCTCGGCCTCTAGTAAGGGTTTTACAACTTATATTTTAGTGCTCATAACTAGTTCAACTACTATTAAAGAGCTTATCATAAACTATTGCCACGTTCACTTGTATTTTCGTCCATATGATGAGTTAAGCCTTTTTCAATTGATTTCGATAGCTCGTTCTTATGTTGTACTGTTATACAACTGTCCCAGGTTAGGGGAGGCTAGGGATCCCGCTAACATGTTTAATCCCGCCACATCATTTATGTATGTGCCTGTCCCAAGTCATGAGTCTGTAATTCAGTGGTTGTCGTTTGTTTATGTGTTACATATTTGTTTTTCGTTCATTTTTTTATATAGATAAGGCCGTTAGTTTTTCTCGTTTGAATTGTTTTACATTGTCTTATCAGGGCCTTTTATAGATAACTATGCGGTATGGGCTTTGCTCATTGTTGAAGGCCGTACTTTGACTTATAGTTGTTAATGTCTGTGTCATTTTGGTCCTTTATGGATAGTTGTATCAGTGGCAATCATACCACATCTTTTTGTTATATATACATATTATAAACATCATTCACATCATTCACATCGTAAACATCCCAATGCTAACAATATTGTGTCAACATCGTGTTTATGTTGTAAATAGATTGTTTACCTTTCTGATAACATTGTTGAAATCGAATACACCAAAGTTGATGTTAAAAATAGCATGCGTACATCGTTCACATCGTTCACATCGTATCAATGTTGTATAGCAAGTCTATTCTTTTTGTAACATCATGCACATGGTACACATCGCAATATTTACAATATCGTATCAAGATCGTGTTTATGATGTTCATAAAGTGTATACCAATTTGTTAATATCGTTCACAACGTATAAACACTACGCCGGGAATTTCACATTTCATACCCTGTCTCATATCCGAATTTATACACATATTACTGATTATCCCGGCTTATTTGTTTTTAACAAAAGATATTTGTGAAGCAATCACCACGCAGATTATAAATGCAGTACATTACAACAATAACACAACATTTCTAAATATGTTGTGTTATTGTTTTAGTGTACTGTTTGTAATTTATATGTATTTGTGTAACAACAACAAGTACTGAAACACAACTTGGTATATTCCACATATGTGATACCGCAGTCTCACTAGGTCACGATCGCACTACGATCTGTGAAAAAAATTATGCAAATTTTGACGATCGTAGTGCGATCGTGCAGATCACAGTAAGGTCGTATCACTGTCATAGTGAGGTCTTCAAGATCGTGATGAGCGTGGCCAACTTAAAACATGTCCAAAACAATACTGGTGCTGTCGTGGCGAAATTAGGTTGTAGTAGAAGCGTAGTGAGTGCGCACTAAGGTCGTGCTAAGATCGTAAAGGTCGCTCTACCATCGTAGCGAAAGCGAATAGAAATCGTGGATCTTTTCGGAGAGACTGCGCTACGATCTCACAGCGAAGATATAACGACACCACTAAGACCACTACGTCCTCGCCGCGACCCAACTACGCTTCCACTACGACTATACCACGTTTACACCACGCTTTTCAAGACCATACTACAATTCTAGCACGCCCATGCCGTCCTTATCATACTCTTATTACGACATACTACGTTCATACTACGACCATCATTCTCATTGTCATTTTCACATAGAATATATTGAATTCCTCCAGGTTATGTTTGTGTATATGTAATAAGGACCTCTTGTTCCTTTTCTCTAACGGCTCAACCATGTTTGACACATCTGTGTCATCTCTGCTATCCTTCACTCAAATATCGTCATTTGAGCTTGATGGACCAGCAATAGGCTGTAATTTAGGTTGGATTGATTGGTCCGACAACTCAGCTGGATTAGTAATTCGTTACTATCAGAATTCCATTTGCCTCTACATCTCTTATTTTTTTTCCCAAAAATCTATGTATTAATCCGAAATAAAAGGAATGGAACAGTATTGATATGGAACACGATGAACGTTATTGCTGAAAACGTAGTAAGATAGTGGTACAATGTATGAACGTAGTATAATTTTAGTAGAAGCGTGGTAAGATCGTGTTGTAATCGGATAACTTGTATAGTGGTATATATGGTATAGTCGTAGTGAGAATTTGATGAGTGTAGTAAGATCATGACAATCGTAGAAAAAGCGTTGTGATAAAGTGGTAAAATCGTAGCAGGATCATTGTAGACGCGAAATGAGGACGTAGTATCATCGTGAAAACAACGAAAATTACCATTTTCATCACGCTCATATCACGACCTTAGCAAGTTCGTGAACTATTCTTAATATTCTTCTATTTGTGTATAGATTTGACACCTGTATAGCTGTAGGCGAAATGAGAACCCGTCTGCATCGCATACCTATATCATCAATTTACAAAAACAGTACACATCAAATATTATTTCTTGTTTTATTTTAAAAAAAATCATGAATTTGTCGTTTGTTTATTTATCAATCTACGTTAGAAATTCGTAACGGATACAGTAAAGATTGTAGTTCAGGATTCGCATATTATAAACGATGATAATCCTTTAAAAACAATCACAAAAGAAATAAGGAAAACGTATTGTGTAGTATTACATTCAAAATTATTACTTTTGTATAGTATTGTTACTTTTTAGAATTACGCAATAAAGATACTTGGTTTGATGCCATTAACACCTGTTTATTCAGCAATAAGACTATTTCAAAAAATCGTTATAACAACATTATAACATGGTATGGGGAGTTCATGTATACAAAAAGACAACACATAGGTAAATACAGTATCATTAATTTACAAGAATGTTATCTAGATATGCAATATTAGACCGTGAAAATATGAACAGTCTCAGAGTTGAACACAACAGAAGAAATAGATATGCATATTATTTAGATCTCATCGTTTCATTTGATTGTCCACAAAACAGAATAATAAATTAATGTTGATACTTATTGCGGAAAATTCAGGAAGGTTCAATGAGTTTTTTAGACAATCAATTGGTTTTTAAAATGTGTACACGTAAAACTAAATTAATAAATCATTTAGTTATATCTTAATTGATTGCAAGCTGATTGTTTAAACGGTAATACATTTACCGTATTGGATTAGTCAGTAAAATGATCAAAAGATTTAAAATGAAGTAATAAATAATTGTTCAGCATTTTTTTAAATATTTCGATCGAAGTGTCTAGTTCAAGTCAAAATTGCTTTACACGAGATAGTGTTAAATAGTATCATTCATGGTATAATAAACTTGTTATATACAGGTTGAAATATGTAAACCATATCAGTGCTACAAAGCAACGCATTAATAGAAGTTGTCTTCTTTCTTTAAGAGCCTGGTACATGAAGTATCGTTTGAATAAATAACAAATGGAACAGCTTAATGAAATATAATTAAAATGTTTTATATCATTATTTTTAGTCGGCTCTAAAATCAAAGTTTTATTATATTAGTTGGTAAAATTGATTCATTACAAAAAGTCATAATAATTACAAACAGTCTTATTTGTGCTATTATATAGCTATAATTTTCTGGTTTGTTGTCTTTTTTTTTTTCATTCTCTTTTACCTTTTAACATACAGATGACTCAGATGACCCGAAAATGAGGTGTGTTGCTTTATTGATAAAAAGTGCAGACCAATCGAGTTTTTACCAGTACAGAAACTGTTCAGATTTCTTACCAATTCTTTGTAAAGAAGGATCCAATTTGAGTAAGATCTATTTGCCATCTTTGCATGCGTGTCTTCTTATTATCGTTGTTTACCTAGGAGAAATGTTTTTTTTTATTTTTAAAATTCTTTTATTTCCATCAGTTGCTTGTTACATTGTCTTCAACAAGTCCAAGCACCTTGTGAAGAATACATATAAATTTCAATTCTATTATATATTAATAAATAAAACATCAATCTAATAAATGTTTCTTAACATTAACTAAAAAATTATCTTCTTTTAACTTCTTTGAATAATACATTCGTTTTGTAAATTCCCTAATGAATAGACAAAAAACATCAAGTCTTTTCATTTTCTGATCAGATCCATAGTAGGATTTATAAATTGAAAACCCAATAATAGTTATAAGAAAGTTAAAGCCAAAGTAATATTTATCAGATATTTTATAGCCAAAAACAATATCTTTCAATGTGACATCTTTTTCTATATTTACTTTTTGCAATAAATTATGAATTTTTCTCCAAAAATCGTGCAAAAAAGAACATGACATAAAGTAATGTTGATAATCTTCTTCAGTAAAGCATTTATTACATAAATCATTGTTTGTTACCTTCCATCTAAATAATAACTTTTTGGTTGGTAAAATGCTTTGTAAAAGTTTCCATCGATACATCTTTAATTTATTTTCCTCTAAATAGTAAAAAATAAAGTTGTACAATGGTTTCAAATGAAATTCTGTCTGTAATGGTAATACATTTAACCATATATTTATACCAATAGGTTTCACAATTTTTTTCTTTACTTATCTGTTATATAATAACTTATTTGTCAAAAAAGAAATGTCAATATATTTACCATTTATTGACAAACATTGTCTTTTTACATTGACTATACTTCTTGTTGAATTCTCTGATCTAAGACATTGTAGCCAATCTTTTGGAATTGCTATTTTTAGGGATGTTAACTCAGCTATCCAGTTGGATTTATTTACAATTTTTTGCAAAATTACATCTTGTGAAATTTCGCCATCTTCATTTAAAATATCATTTATATAAATTAAATTACCTTTTATCCAATTTTTGAAAAAAAGACATTTGTTATTAAATTTAATGTATTTATTCCCCCAAATAATTTGTTTTCTGATTTTGTAAAAGGTTTTTGGTATATCTGTCTGTCCTCCTCCTAATTTCATCCAGCTTTTTAACACATTTTTATAAAATATTGGAATATTAGGTAGATATTGATCAACTTTATTATAATCCATATTCAAATAAACTGCTAGGCATTTTTTTCCTGAGCATTGTAAATAATTTAAAGGTATAAGTTGCCATCTGGCCATATCTGTATGTAAGATTCTACCTATCCATGATGCTTTTAGTGATTCAAAGTGACTTTCAATGTCAATCATATTTAAACCCCCGATTTCATAACTACCTATCATCGTATTTCTTTTAACTTTATCTGGTTTGTCATTCCAGATAAATTTGAAATATTTTCTTTCTATTTCTTTTTTATATTTTTCTGGACATACGCATGAGCTAGCTAAAAAGGTAAAGAGTGGAATAATTAATGATTTAATTATTAAGATTTTACCTAAAATAGTCAGATTTCTCTTTTTCCAAAGAATAAATAGTTTATCCATTTTATCTATTTTAGTTTCAAAATTTAATTTCTCACCTAGGAGAAATGCTAGCCAAGGTTTGTTTTAATGGGTTTGTTAAAACAGAAAAGATTAATGAATGTTTATTACTGAAAGTCAACCTACGATACGAAATAAAAACATCGCTCTCATTTAACAAATGTTTAAGCTTCAGTCGTAATATTCATATCAAAATGTAATATAAGTTGGAAGACAATTACTGTCCCTCCGTAAATAAATGATACATGTACATGTATGTGAATTCATCTGTAAACATGTTTTAACTACACATAAAGTAAGGGAAATGTTGATATCTATTTTTAGAATCGAAAATCGAACGTACACACCTCGAAAGATGTTACTGGTGAAAGTTATTGAAAGGACATTTAGTTCTTCTATTTTGAAAGTAAATTGAACTTATCTCTTAAAAGTACAAAAAAAAGTTTGGCACAGGGAAAATAGTGCTATTCTTTCTTTGTGTAATGATTGTTTGTTAACCAGCTTTTTATATGATCTTGAGTTCAAAGCAACTGTATGCACAGTATTATTTCATTTTAACCATTTTTAATTTAGAAGAAAAACTACATGATTAAATACAAACAATTAAACTAATACTTACCTATTCTATGAATCTATCTTATATTCTTTCAATGGTTAGAAAATAATTTAATGACATCATTTCAAACTTAATCTGCATATTATATTCTATTTTTAGAAATTTACCTGACACGTAATTTGTTGTGGCGTTGTTACAATCGAGTGATGCACTGTTATATTGTATATATATATTGTGGTATTCATGGTGTTAATGAATTGGAGTGTTGTCATTCTGTGTTTAACATGTTGTAATGCACTTTAAGACTATCAATTTATGTATTTCTATTTCCTCAGTGTTCTTGTGTTAATTATACCCCACGCAACGAAGTTGCGGAGGGTATAATGTTTTTGACCCGTCAGTCCTGTTTCTTGTTATTGCAAATCCTCTGAAACCACACAACAGAGTTTCTGGAAACTTTTTATATACTAGTAATAAGGACATAATATGTAGATGTGCATATCGACAGGAAATTATGATCATATTTTGTTTTCTAGGAGTTACGCCTCTTTGTACTTATTTGCTTCACTATACTAATGCAACAGTTTGTCATCCCAACTCCTCTAAAACCACGCAACAAAATGTCCATGAAACTTTAAAGATAATAAAGACATACAATGTGGATGTGCATATCGACAGGAAACTATGATTCAATTTTTTTTTCTTATACAATTTTTTCTCCAATGACAATGTTGGGACGTGGGGCATGGAAGCGTGCTCACTATGGTTGTTTTATTTTTACTGTATGATAATCATCATCATCATCTGCTTTTTCTGTTGTCTTGCAGTTACTCAAACTATCATAATTCTGATGAACAACGTTAACCCAACATTGAGTTAAAAAATAAAATTGTTTAAACACTAAATCAATAAGATTTTACTATATGTTTATCTTCTAGATAATGACAGTCTTTTTCCTGCAAATTCAACAGAATCTGCTTTCGGGAGCACATCTGAGCCTAGTTCTGCAGCTAAAGGTATGATGGTATAGCTAAAGAAAATACTGGACTCTTCATTAAACAAAAACTGTTACAATAGCGTCACAAACGAAAGCGTAAATAAAACGAAAAATAAAACTATCGTTAGCCTATGTGATGCTATTTTGATGGTTCTACCACTAATAAATTCACACTTTATAATATCTATGTATATAAAAATGTATATATCGTCAGTCACATGTGCATGGAATTTGTCCATTTAGAAAGTTAAATCACAAAAATACTGAACTCTGAGAAAAATTGTGACGGAAAGTTCTAAATAAAATGCTAAAATCAAAAGCTCAACCACATCAAACGAACGGGCAAGAAATTTCATATTCATGCCTTGGTACAGAAAGCTTTTGTGAAGAGGAAAAGGGTTGATAAAACCAGGTTTCATAGCTAGCTTAACCTCTCACTTATATGTTTGTCACTTTAGTACACTGATTGTAGTATACCTTTTCAAAATATAATCATGGATATAATGTTTAGTGGTTGTAGTAGGTTGATATGGTTCATTCATGTTTCTCGTTCCTCGATGTTTTGTATATTGATAGACCGCTAGTTTTCCTGTTTGAATGGTTTATAATAGTTATTTTGGGGCCGTTTGTAGCGTGCCATTCAATTTGAGCCAATGCTCCGTGTTGATCCCGAATTTTGAAATGCAGTGGTGGTTTACTTTAACAAATTGGAACTTGTGGCACATCGTCACATATCTATAAAATATATCAATGGTAAAAATAACAATATTCAATAAGTGACAATATTTCTTGTCAAAATATTAAACAAAGTACATGTATATAATTTCTCGTTGTAGGAAAAATAGTCATTGTAAACTTTGTTCTTGTTGGGTTGTGTATTTTTGTTATCATGCTGATCATCTTAAGGTATTTATATTTAGCACATACTATAGAATAGTAACATGTATATGTCCTCTGAAGATATTTTCATTCTCCAGAAACTCGGAGAATTATTGGAAAAGTTATCCTTATATAGGAAAGTTTCCTTAAATGATATATAGATAAAGTAATGTCCATGGCAAGTGGATCCCCCCTTTTTTTTTACCTAGTTATATTATTGAACACTGTGCTTGTTGTATTCTTATTCTTGTCTTGATAAAAAAAAAAAAAAATGTAACATTGTTTGTTAATCATATTGACAGACTGTCTATGAAAAAAAAATTCACACAATTTTTTTTGTTTCTGTTTAACAAGGTGATTATTTTGTTATCAATCTGTTTAGTTAAAGATCTTTCTTAAAATCTTAAAAACACAAATATACGATTCTCACATTTAAAAAAAAAATTATAAGAACTATTCAGAAAATATTCTGTAGATCAGATTAATAATATAAAAACTTTAGAATAAATTACAGACTTCATAAATTAAAAGTTTGTGATACATGTATCATTATTTGAAAAATAAGTATAATTTTACAATTTTTATTATTAAACACAAATCCTTATCTTTTACACCACAAAAGTACATGTAATTGAAATGTAATTCAAAAGTAATTGAGCATTACATGTTTTTTTCAATGTAATTAATTAAATTGCCATTACACGTAATTAAAAAAATGCTCAATTACACATTACATTCAATTACATGGAAAATTGTAATGTATTACACTTCATTACCATTACATTTTCAATTACTCCATCCCTGCCCTGTACTTTATATTTTTAGATATATTAACCAATTTCCCTAACAACAGATTATGGTATATGATCAAGAAATGATAATAAAGGAGAATGCTGCAGATATGTTCCGATGATTTTGTCGTGTAAAGAAAAAAAGACACTGTTTTGTCTCACCCTAATTGCACTTAATGTCAGCTCAATTTAACGATTCATGATGCACCAGTTCGTTCAACTTAATCGAATTCAAAAGTTCCCTATCAATGAGAAAGAAAACCGATGAAAAATAATATGATCCAGTTTCAATAGAAGTTGATGTGAAATAAGTCTATGTATTTAGTATATACCAACACAAAAAATATAGCACTATAGATTTGATTCGTCAGTTGACTAGCTATAATGTAACTTGTCAATTTTATTTCAAAACAAAAGTCAAAGTCTGTCACATATGACACCTGCAGTGGCGGTCGTGAGGTTAATGTATAAAGACAAAGAGTAACAGTGAGCGTTCAAATATAGTATACAAAATATGTGTTCTCTATACACCTAACATATGGGTGTCGATAGGTGAGGGAGGTCACTGCACTTACAACTGAGCTTCAAATTAACATTAAGTTTTTCTTTTTTTGGCCAAATTCTTATAAAAACATGATAATTTCAACCTTTCCATTTCGTAAAAAGTAATAGATTCTTCTCGGATCAAGTGTGATGCCATGTATCAAAACTCTAATAAGTTACATTTCAAATTTCAAGCTGTCTGGCAAATGCATGTTCTCTTTATGATTGATTCATGGGAAGCACGACGACAAATGATAGATAGCTATCGGCATTGTGTCATTTACAAATATGCGTCCAACAAAGTGTTCACTGCGTCGCGCCATATTTTTGGCATCGTCCTTTTTTATGCAGTACATGTAACTATGGAGGTTTCTTATTTTTTGTGTTATAACCTTTGTATTTGAATGGTTGTGTGTTGTACTGTGTTGTTATTAAGTGATTTGAAACTATTTAAAAAAAAATGAAATTACCATTGAATTTATATAATTATACATATAGGTACAGTAGCCTTGCATGCTATTTTCATCATAATACTAATAATAATTCAGTATTCACTATTTATTAACTATATTGATCGCTTTGGGGAGCTTAACATTAAACAGTAATGCAGTGTTACATACACTAAATAACCTTATGTAATGCTAATCATATTCAACATTAAGTTCTAAATCTTGAGAGAGTCAAAATCATGGTGTACGGAGGCAATTACTTTTACTATTTCCATTTCATAAATTTAAAGTTCTTCTCACAACTCACTGTATGTCCGTACTCAAAGACATTGATAAACAAATTAGAGCTAATGAAGTATGACATTTCAAAATTTGAGTGTCACTGGTAACAGAAAATTATATAACACAAATTAATATTAACGTTTTGCCACCAACCAATATTAATTGTACCAGCGTCTTACATGAACGTTGAAAAGACGGCGAACTAAATATTTAGCAGAAACTGTGAATGTTAACGATAGCTATTTGCGGTAAATATTTATTGTTGCTTATCAATCGAACACATATTACTTGACTGCACAACTGGCATATCAGTTTGAATGTATTTAGCCAGATTCTGCTATTTATAATTCAAGTTATAAATATTTCCGTGAGTAATTGCACGTAACAACCGATACACAATCCATTACATTGGACTTTGTTTACGAAATAAGTACCAACGTACTTGGTTTTTTTTTTATTATTTGAAACGAGATTGCTCCACTGTTTTATCAAAAACAAATATTCTGACTTTCCTTTGATAGAAGAAAAACACCTTTTTATAGTAAACATAGAGTTATCAAATGCATATATTAATCATTGCATATTACCATATACATAATATACAATCATAAAAAAGATTTCAATTTTTTTTCAATTTTAGAAAACAAGTTAATATGCAGAATTGCCAAACAGCAAATCAGAAATCACGGAGCAATACTATCAATAAACAACCAAAGGCACACAGAGATAGAAACAGTGTAAGGGACAATGAAGATGAAAATAGAGCAGCTCGTTATAATGAGTCCTGGGAACTTCGTCACAATATCGTTCAGCTGGGTCAACTTGATCAACAGGGTATCATAAATGTTCAATTGGAGGAAACTGAAACTTGATCGTGTTAATGTTTAGATGAACTCAATTGCATTGATAATGTTTGTTTTTAAATTGAAAAATATGTCTTCTTCCGTTAAATTGTGACAAATACAAAACGTACTTGAATTATTCAAATTGACTTTACAAATGCACTCAAAACCGGACAAGGTCAACTTTGCATAATTGATTCTATACTGTTTTAGTATCTGGTTGCATATCAAACACTGTCAAGGACACTATGATTTTATATAAAATAGATGAGTATCTTTAAAATTACTTAGTCTCAGATACATGATTCTTAATTAGTTGTTATTGGATTTGAGTTGATTGTAACTGCAAGTTCTCTCACATCTTAACATGTTATCTTTTTGTAGTGGGATGTGTATGTTATCTACAAAAAAATATCAAAATAAAAAAAAATGCAGTATAGAGTATTAATCAGTAATCTTGCATGTCGGGGGTATTAAAAACTTAACTGGAATTCACCCACTACTAGAGACAACATACAAATACCATGGTTCAAATGTATTTCATGTAGCTTATCAATACCAGTATAACTAATTTAAAATATAAGGTAGTAAGTTATGAATAAACCCCTCACGCAAATGAGTCATTAGACCAAAGAAACAGAAATGCTTTAATCCTTGAATGAATCTATGTCAATACGCGATAACTAAGATTGGACATCTGACCCCAAGTAAAGAAACTATTATATATTAAATGGACAGTTTCATTGATTTATTAACTAAGAAACTAAAGGGTATGCCACCCGTGATGTATGGCTACAAATAGGAATTCAATGCCACTAAACGTGTATCAATCTGAATATGAATATTGTATGAATTAATGTTAGTTAAAAGAAATAAGACTTTGTCATGAAAATTGAATACTTTACAAAACGAAAAACAACAAAAAACAAAGAATGAAAACAGTGATGAACATTCAAGATGACACGCACTGCAACTGAAAGTTATTGTTAATCTTTAAAATAAATTTTCGAACAAACACAAATTAAAGTTGAAGTATGGTGATATAGAGTTTCCCCACCCCAAACCCTTGCATTTTGCGAAATTATCAATCAATTATGACGAACAGAGATATCATATCTATATATATAATTTTAGAAAAAAAGCAAACTCGATCAGTCAACGTTCAAATTAAACTTTAAAAAAAAATAGAAAAATTTGTTTATTTGTTATCCATCTGTTTACTTTATTAATCTTTGTGAATATGCACAAAAATGAAGAATGGAATATTTGTGTAATAAATAGGTGCCATAGATATAATGTTTGCAGAATTCAGACAATATTTGGCAGACATGACCCTACAATGTATGTAGGAGTTCGAGTGAATTCAAGTTGTTCTACAACTGATGGACAAGAGGTCGATGTGTGGGGTCCAAAAACATGATGTCAAACGTTTTTAAAAAAGGCTTCAAACAGTTTTATATTTTTTTAGTTTATTCAATTCGAGTGTGCTGGTTTAAATCTTGGCAGCCCATCTTCGCTCCTTTCAATTGCAAATTCAGATAACAAAACAAAACAAATGATGAGGCTTAGAAATGTAAAATAAACTTCATACTTAACTCATTCATAGGGTATCTTCACGACAGAATCTTCAAAATCGGTTATCAGCAATACAAATGTTATGGTTATTTATTGTATGTCAACCAAGCTTTGTTCCTTACCTGTTAATAAATTACATAACTATTTTGAGGATTGCAACACAATTCCATAACGCAGTCTTGAGTCTTTAAAGTATAAAATCATTCACATTACAATGGCATATTCCTTATTCTAAACTGTTTTCCCAAAATTGTTTGAACAGAAGGTCATAGAAAAGTCTTTCATGAAAATAAAACCTGTCTATAAAGGTTTTTATTTTGTTAAAATTGCCGGTATTTTTTATGACCAGGCTGTTAAGAACAATTTCCTTGATATTTTAATAAATACTGAATACCTCTGATTTGTTATGTTAAACTTTACACAAATCTAACCGGATATATGTGTTTAACTATTGCCAAAAGTAAAATCACAAAAATATTGATCTTCGAGG